>NC_047137.1:4380000-4451288 GCF_009829125.3 Periophthalmus magnuspinnatus
CCTCACTCACCTGCTTGTGACCCCATGAATGCACAGCCCAGCGTTGGAAGGTGTTCCACTCTGGCAGCACACAAACACATAATACAACCCACATAATATACAGTCTCTTCACTGACCACCAGTCACTGAGCTCAGAATTCATTATGCTGCTCTGTAGCTTCAGCTCTGTCTGTCTTTGTGGTCATATTTCATGCTACTGTCATAGTAGCATACAACTCAGAGTCGTGGATGTTTAAATAATTCTTTATTGTCCAGCATTGGAGGCTTGAGGGCTCAGAAAAAAATCTGTTTTCAACTACTACAACCTATCCTAGCCTATAGCTTTGTACTTGAAATTGTTTAAAATAATTCAGACTCTGGGTCATACTCGTAGGATTAGCCATTTTTCAGCAGTAAAAATGTGTAAAAATGTAAATGAAATTCCACTGGTTGCTATAGTGAAATGCCACAATGACTAGGAAATATTGCAGCTTACAATGAACAAAATGTAATATGATGATCTATCTATGTTAAAAAAAAAAGTTTCTTCTTTAAAAGTAACAAACATTTATCCAGAGTTTTGGGAAAGCCTGCATGGTGTTCTTGAAGAACTTTTCTGTTGGATTCACCTTAGATGGAAATAATTTCATGCTACCGTCCATAAAATCCCTTCTCAATTTTCTGCCTGTAAACGTACAGCAACCTATGCTCTTTGTGTGTCCACCCTCCATAGAGCATACTGAAAGACTGAGGGCTTTGTGTGGCTACCCCATATATTTCCCCCCGGACGGTGTAGTGCAGTAAGGGTGACATGATAAAGAGCGGCCTGGTTCTTCACTTCATGGCAAAGGGGATGCAGTAATGACACTGGAGGGTTTAACCAGGTAGACACTGTAGTGAACAGTTATTGACTTGGCATTTGGACGAGCAGAAATAGCAGGAGATTTTGATTGTGATCCCTGAATTGACGCCAGAGGAGAAATACACAGTAAAACATAAGATATGATTTTCTACACAGTAAAATTTGTAACTGCACAGATAGTTGCAGCGGAAATGAACAGGATTCTCTATTAGAGACTTTTCTACTGTCTGCAACCCACACATACTATAAATACTGTAATATTACTTATACTTATTACTGTAATAGTACTTAATACTAAGTTTTCTTTGCATGATTTTATTTACTAATTTAAAAACATGAAAAACAGCACTAGTTCATTTTTGCAGTGATCCAAATGAATTCTTCATTTACCTTATACATTACGAGCACCCTAATCATGCACCATGATTTATAATTTTTTTCACAAATTTCAGAAGCTAGAGCAGAGTTTAGCCGTCACAGTAATGCTAACAACCACTAGCTTGCTAAATGTGCACTTCCTGAGTCTCTATAAAACACTTAATAATTAGAGGAAGACAGCACACAGGGGTATATTTTTACCTCAAGAGTTTTTTTCTTTTTTTTTTATGCAATATATCTGTACTGGGGTAAGACCATTTTTGCTCAAATATGTTTCATTATAAACTCTTACAAATAAAATAAATACTTATCTACCTGCTGGACCTTTACATTTGCCTGTATTTCTTTTAAGTATTCAGCCTTCAATTGCTGTACACAGACTGTACATAACACAGTGATACTAACCAATTGAATAACCTCACTTGAAACCGTTCTATTACATTTCAGTAGTTTGAATGAAGAAACATTATGAGCAGTCGGACCTCTCTCTGTGAAGGTCAGGGCTTGTACTGTGAGAATTCAACTTCCCATTATACGCCACATGAAAAGACTCAAAAATAGCCTCAGAATGTCTCGCTGTCACTACTGAAATGTTTTGGGTTTTGAATGCATTTGTACTGTGTACTAAAGACAGTGAGTTATGGGTAATGAAGCTGGAAATGAGAGGGTCAAGGAGGTCAATGATGTTATTTCTTGCCATTTCAAAGCTCTTTCAGTAGTTCAGTGTTGTGTTGAAATGTGTGTTAACAGATGTTGGGAATGTTGTGAAGTGTTTCAGTCTTTTTGGTATTTTTTGTAATTTAACTGGATGCATTTAGAACTTGGACTTTGAACAGAATCAGTTTATTAAAACATAAATCACAAATCTAATCGCAATAGCAATGTTTGTCAGAAAAATCGCAATGAGATATTTTTCTCAAATCATTCAACCCTAATTTGTGGATCTTTTTGGACCACAAGTTGTATTGTAATCATTTTTTATATGCATGTAGACATTTGTCCTTTGTAAAATTACATTATGTTGGCAGAGAATTGAAGCAGATGGAAGGTGTGATTCTTTTATGGTCTGGCTTTTAACACCATGTGAGTCCACTGACTTTTTGATTTAATTTATTCATTGCTATATTTGCTTTTATTTGGGTTTGTTTTGATTGTTTTAGATTGTAAGATTAAATAAAGCATTTATTCCTTTCATTGTTACACTGACTCTTTGCACCACTTTAGAAACTGCTTGGTTATAAAATGTGCTATATAAATAAAGTGGATTCACATTTGGAAAATGTAAAACTCAAGTACCCACTCACAGAAACACGATGCACGATGGACCAAAAAGAATTGAAGGGATAGAAAACAATGCCATATTGCTTCTATTTTATGAGCAAGTTTGGTTATTTTTGAGATGATAGCCTTAACTTTAAAGAAACACTATCTAACTCTTCTGGTGGATGGTTCGGCACCTTGCTTAAACTTATCTATCTCCATGGAGACAAGCAGGTGATGTAACCAAGCTACATTACAAGTCAGATCTGTTGAGAGGTGACCACACTCACAGTAAGAATATAAACATTTCAATGAAGAAGCCTTCATCTCTGACCTGTATTACAGTGATGTCGGGTTAACATCAGCATTCCCTGACCCTGATATGGTCTTAATTTTTTATTTTAATACATTTAATGAATTTGCAGATTGACATGCACCTAAAAAATAAATAAATAAAATGAAAAAGAGTAACAATCCTTGGTTCAACACAGAAATTGCAGGTTTAATTAGAGATAGAAATGCTGCCCTGAAAACTGAACACATAACTAGGTCACATTTGGGTTGGGCATTTTTTTCCAAAAAAAAAAGAAAAAGAAATCTTTGTCAGCAGTTAGAAAGGCAAAAACATCTTACTCACGGAAATCTAGCAAAGTAAGATCCCTCTCAGAACCTAGTATTTATACATTACCAACCAATATTTTTTTGGATTCAGCATTTGTAAATTCTAAAGAGGAAATATGTGATGCTTTTAATAGGTGTTTTGGTTAATAATGGTGATCCTTCTAATGAGCTTGATCCAAAACTCCATCACTGCCCCATATTTAATTCAACTTCTACTACATATTTTTAATTTATAAAAAAAAAATAATAATAAAAAAAAAAAAAAAAAAAATTATATATATATATATATATATATATATATATATATATATATATATATATATATATATATATATATATATATATACACACACACACACACACACATACACATATATACAGGGTGATGGGATGGGACTCACCCTGATCCAGAAGGATCCCTCAAAGGGTATAGTCCCATCCAACTATCAGCCAATAACCTGGCTCTCCACAGCATGGAAGCTCATGTCATGAGCTTCCATGTCATGGCATCATTGCAGCTAAGATAAGTGGGCACATCGATCAATACAGGAGCACAGCACAGAAGGGCATCGGCAAAGATACCAGGGAAGGTAGGCCAAGGGAGCCAAACACCAGCTCCTGGTACATCGAGCCAGGAGACTGCAGAACCCGTCAGATTAATTTGTGCACTGCCTGGATTGATTACAAGAAAGCCTACGATTAAATGAACATGGATCACTGAATGCCTGGAGCTGTACAACATCAACAGGACTCTAAGAGCCTTGTGGAAAACCACCCTTGAGGCCAATGGTAAGCCACTTGCACAAGTGACCATAGAATGTGACATACCAAGGAGATGCACAGGTTCTGCATAGGTCTGAACCCCCTCAGCCAAATCATCAAAAACACTTGCTATGGATACCAACTCAGAAATGGGGCCACCATCAGTCACCTTCTCTACGTGGATGACATCAAGTTGTACTCATTGATTCCCTCCACCAGGATCTACAGCACAAACATTGGACCTAACATTGTGGTGGTGGGTAAATAACAGGGCAAAGCCTTTGTGGTGGACATTGCAATACCAAGTGATGTGAACATCAGGAAAAAGGTACATAAGAAACTAGAGAAATACCAGGGGCTCAACGAAGAGCTGGAGATGTGGTACATACCATGTCACCAAACAGTACAGTGAGGACCTGTAGCCCTATATATCGGCCCACTGACTGATTACAAGATTGTAGACACCTGTGATGCTACTTAATGGACACACCTTGGATTAACATGTCCCTTTGGTCACATTATTTTCAATCTTTTCTAGGGGTACCATCATTCTTGTCCAGGCCTGTTTCATGTGTTATTTTTTTAAGTAATTCTGTTGAAATATGGTTGAAAAGCAATGTCTGACTTTCATTGGTTAAATTTCATAGAATTTTTATTTATTATTAGTTTTGTCAGATTCAAGTTATTTCTGTGACCATTGTGACTTTTTCTTTCATTAACCGAAGGATACCAACAATTTTGTCCACTTGTGTATAATATACCCACAGACTTCAGCCTCTACCTTGAAACCTTTACATAAGTTCTTTCACTCAGCCCCTTTGTTTCATAACAGGCGTTGGACTTACAACCCATCACTGTATACTCTATGAAAAAGTAGGCTGGCCATCGCTATCTGTCAGAACAGAACAACAGTGTATAAAATGCATGAATATCTCACTTGTTTGTTGAACTTAAATGGACCTTTGTAATTATCTGTTTTGTTTGTTTTTGTTTGTATTGTTTTCTGTTTTAACAGGGCGCTCATAAAAAAGAGATTCTGGTGCTCTCATTTGGTGCTCCCTCTATAAATAAAGATAAATAAAAAATGAAAAATGCATGTTTATCGAAATGTATAATGTCTTAAAATGCCCGTAACTTCATGAATCCAAGATAGATCGGATAGACTAATAGACATTTGTTATAATGTGGAACATTCCAAACAAAAAAAACTAAACAAAAAAACTCAATGGAGTCAAGCAGGTGGCAGACCTTTCACCAGAAAACTGACATAGTGCACCTTTAAATGCATAATTACGTCCATCTGTGCTTTTATAAATATGCAGCGAGGACAAATAGCCCATTGCCTCATTTCTAGCTGCTTAATAAGGCTGCTTGGAGGACACTACAGAAGAATACATTTTCTCAAAGATCATGCAATGACTAGAAACTGTGACAGTTGCAGCCTGAGTAATATTCTAAGGATGTTTACGGATGGTTATAAAACAGGTCACACTGTCCCCTCTGGGTGCACATGCAAAAGGAGAGAATAGATTACCTCCAATTTGCACAGTGAAATTCTGCAAGTCTGACTTTGATGTTGGAAGAGAAAGTGCTCTGGCTCAAGGGCACTGGACAGGCTGAGGGGGAGTGGGAGATAGTGTGAAAGATGAAAGCCCATGCAAATAAAATGTGGTAGATTTATTCGGAGTGGTCCACAGGTGTTTCTGTGAGGGCCCTGTGGATCAGCACTCAGAGAATATGATGTAAGAGCAATTAGATATAATTATGGGGTTTGCTGTTGATTGGCTGTGGTCCGATGGTGAAGGCCATGCTTTCTCCTTGTCCAGCATAACTTGGAAATGCATGATGCCTGGATATAATCACTTGTATTCTTTACTGTATTTCATTGTTGTTTTTTATTCATTTATTTGTGTTTGTTGCATGTTATTTATTTAGAATTTCAAAGATGAACTTCATAATTAACAAAATTTGGCTGATCCTCAATCTCAAATCCTCATCTGTAAAAACCTTTTCTTTAAGGTGGCTAAAGTTTGTGATAAACATAAAACCCTTTAAGGAAAGACTTAATGAAAAATAAAGGGACCCTTGGAGGCTAGACATAGGCATTAACCTTGACTTGCAAGTGCAAGAGTGGTGGCATAGTGAGGCATAATGTTCCCTTATGGATTTTTTTTCAGCCAAGACCAATATAAATATAGAATATCTGCTGTTTAAAATGCTGTGTTCAATTACCAATATTTGCTAATGTCTGTCAATATATTGGGTTAATATGATGACTGAGATTCAGGAGCAGGGCCAAGCCTTAACGTCCTTCTCCTCTTTTCCAGCGAAACACAACTCACCTCAACCTCTAATTACTTTGGAGCCCTATTTGTACTGGCCTATCCCTTCAATACAGTTTGTATCAGCTATCTTGACCCCAATGTCCCACCCCATGTCTCTTGTTTGTCTTTCAGCCTGAAGACAGCTACAGAAAATGTCCTCTATTGGCTGGGCTGACCAGCTTAGAACCCCCATCCTCAATCTCTATTCAGCCACCTCTACATAAATATTTTCATTGCTTAAATTGTTGTGGCTTGATCCTCGCTAGTGAATTTAAAATATGGTATTATCCCCAAATTCACTTAAATTTGTTGTAAAATAATTTCAAAATGTTTTATACAGCATATGCCACATAATTTGTTGTAGGCTACATTTTATGATGGTTGTGTAAACATACAGCCACAGCTTAACTGCTCTTTTATTTCCTTTGTAACTCACTAGTCTATTCAACATGAAACATCTGACAAACTGGGAATTACACATGGTCACACAGGTAGCTTTGGAAAAAGTAATGACTGGTGCACATCAATATTAACACCAATCGATTGTATTGTCCATATAGGTCTATTGTCTACAACTAATCTATGTTCCCTCACTGACCAGTTGTGACCATTTATCCACCTCATAAAAATATTCCTGGGCCAAGACAGATTTTGTCCATTTTCACTCATATTTGTGTTACTCTAAAAAAGTCCCCATTTCTTTTGTAAAACATTTGTATCAGTTACAATGACGAGGCCGCAGCCTACTACTGTAAATAAATCCTTACTCTTCTCGCCACAGTGGAGCTGACATTTTAATCAGGCTCACCACCAGGTACCCCACTCCCCTGTGTCCCATAATGCACTGCTCTCCAACACTGCAATTAACATTTCCAGTCCCTTGCCCTGGGCTCCGGCAACATGCTTCTCCGCAGGTCCTCATCACTCCAGCTGTGCACCTCCATGTGTGTTCCCAATTCAATTAGAGCCAGAAGACAAGCGTTCGATTAGGAGGCATTAAGGCTGAAGAATTTGTTGTTTGGCAGCCTCTTGGTTACAGTGGAGCAGCGCCAAGGGAGACATCAGTCCGAGGATGCTGAGACCTTTGGGAATACTGTCAGTGAACAGTGACGGTCTGGTATATGTTTGTGGAGATGTATAAGTATAAGGGCCCACACAGGGAGGGTAAGGTGTGATTAGATATGTGTCAATACAGCAGAAACATCATGAAGCCAATAGTAAATAACTGTATGTCAATTCTTTAATCTCAGAGGAAGTCTCAGCTGAGTGATTTGGAGATAAGGGAGAAGTGGTGATACGAATTTATAGGTGAAAGTGTGGTGATTGCATAGTGGGGGTACTACTACTACTACTGCTACTACTACTTCTACTACTACTACTACTGCTACAACTACTACTACTACTAACAATAATAATAAAATAACCTGCATTACTGTTTACAAATGGGTTTCACCATTTCCATATGTTGACATTCCATCAACCAACAACATGGGCACAGAATGCAACCAAGCATTCATCAGTGTGTCATGTAACAGTTAAGGCTGACAGATCTCACCAACAATTACTCATCCACAGACAGAAGAAGTCAAACATGTGGGTGGCTGCTTCACACCTGTAAATCTGCTCTGCTGTGATGGTACAGCTCGGTGACGTGGGTGTACAAACCAACACCAGCACGGAGTGATTAGAGCAGCTCATAAACTCTAAATATGTACTGCTCTTTACATAAGCTATAGAGCTCTGTGGTTATTTCTGTGTCCCACATAGGGTTGTCAAAAGTACTAAATCAGATACTAATCAATACTAAAACTAATATAGAAACTAGATACTCATTAGACCAAGTATCAATAATGCAAAAAATCCCATCAGCAGGACAACATTTGAGCCTTTCTGAACAGCTTTAGTATGATTTTGAACTTTATCAGAACAAATATAAGATCACATACTAAGATAACAAAATACTATTATTTTGTATATGTAAATTAGATTCTATTACTAAAAAAGGAGCATTTTTTTTATCTTAATTGTTGGTATCGAGTACGGAGTAAATTCCTTAGTACTGAAATCAAGTAAGAAATTTTTATACAAGCGGTCAAAATGAGTTTCCTCCACAGCGTGGCTGGGCACTCCCTTACAGATAGGGTGAGGAGCTCAGTCACACCAAATGAGCTTGGAGTAGAGCTGCTGCTCCTCCATGTCGAGAGGAGCCAGCTGAGGTGGCTCGTGCATCTATTCCGCATGCCTCCTGGGCGTCTCCCTAGGGAGGTGTTCCAGGCATGTCACACCAGGAGGAGGCCCTGGGGAAGACCCAGGACACACTGGAAGGACTATGTCTCTCGGTTGGCCTGGAAACGCCTCGGGATCCTCCTGGAAAAACTGGAAAAGGTGTGTGGGAAGGGAAGTATAGTAATGGATATTAGTGTTATTGATTCAACCTTCAACAGCTCAAATCTGATTGTAGTACAGTAACAAAAACGTAATACAAGTAACAAAATGTTCATCTTAGTACAGGGGTGTCCAAACTTTTCTCATTAACGGCCATATATAAAAACACAGACAAAGCTGAGGGCCGATTGAGGGCCATAGACTGGTCACCAGTACAGTGAATACTTCAAATCTGTGTGTTTATTACAAGTTAGACTGAACCACTAGACCTTTACTCATTCTTACATCCTCAATGGGACACATTAAATATTTGATATGGGCAGCAAGTAGATTTTCAGAAATGTAGAGTAAAAAGTACTGTTTAAGGTAATATGGGCCAATTCACCTGGAAGCTTGAGGGACAAGAAAAATTATCTGAGGGCCGCATTTGGCCCCTGGACCACAGTTTGGGCATGCCTGTCTGAGTACAAAGGAAAAGTACAATAGAACTTAAAAAGTCAGAGCAGCTGCTGAAAATACTGTTCCATTTACTTACTGTTTTGTTTTTTGTTTTTTTTTCAACACAGTAAATCATATTTTATGCTATAGCAATCTTTTACATTGTTGGTTCTTAGCGTCATTACCATTTTAGAATAGAAGGAAGTACACATGGACTAAAGCTTGATTACATTTTTCAAACTATAAATACTATGTTTTTTTCACATCCTATGTGCCTGTGGCTTTATTGCCTTTAGTACAGCATGTGTAATTGTGTCTTTGTGTGTAATTGTGCCTGGTTTGGTTGGTGAAATGCTAAGTACTCTTCAGTCCACTACTCCACCCTCCCCAGTAAATAGCCCAGTGCATACTTATTGACTGGTTGTGCATTCAGAAGGTCAGGCTAGCTCAGCAGTTCATAAAGTTAGCTTGTAGGGTGCTATGACATTGTTGTTACTTGAAAATGGTGGTTGCGTTCAAAGGTGTGCTGACACTGCAGTTTTGAGGCAGCCTCTGGAAATAATTACATTCATTAGTTTTGATGACAGCACTTCTAACTGTTACGTAAAACAACAGAAGTAATGATATTTCACTGATGTTGGGCACTACCGTGATGATACTCAACGGAGAAAAATGTTCAGTTTATGCTGTCACATTATTCGCAATTAACAGAGCATGGATGATGAGGGAAGAAATATCCATTAGAAGCAAAATTAGAATTGAAAAGGGTATTAATGATTTGCCATTTTGTAAATGGATTATGCTTGGCTTTTTGAATGGACAGAGAATATTTAAAGGTCCTATATTACACAAAATGAACTTTTCTGAGTTTTAAGACATGCTGTTACCTCCTCAAAAACATACTTGGAGTTGTGTTTTGTTTCATTCACATATGTTTGAGTAATCCTTTATTATTAGTTTGTCTAAATAACCCTTGTGATGTCATGAAGCGGTAGTTTTCATGTTAACAGCTACCTTTTACTTTGTGTTCAGCAGAGATTGGTAATCCCGATCTGAAATAATCTGAAAGTTTCTAGTGAAGGTGTATGGAGTTTAAAAACACAGTAGAGCACAGTAGATTAACTATGCTCAGCTACATACTGTTGCCACCTCTGAAATGGGATATGACACTTGGATTATTTGCTATTTTATAACTCAGTAATACCAAGCAGTGTCGATTCACATGGCCATTCCACATACATATTATCAAAAGGTCACTTTCATTTGGTTTGACACATTAAAATCACAGAAATAACTTTTTCTTGAAGCTATTTTTTAAATGCTGTCTCTCCTCTGTGTGGGAAACAATAGCCTCTTGATGTTATCTTTCTACATTGTCCTGACTGTGCACTCTCCTTCTGACATTTTCAAATTTAAACTACATTTTATTTTATAATACAGTGCCTTCTTTCTATTCGTCCTCCCTCGCTCCTTGCATTGCTTGTAACTTTCTCCCTCTCCCCTGTCACATTTCTGAGTGTAGCATGGATGGATTTCATATCTCCTTGTCAACCTCTTCTCCAATTCCCTCTACCACTTTTGTTTTCATCTGTCACCAAGTGGTCGCACACATGATCCTCTTACAGGGACAGTGCATGGGGTTATTTGAGCCACTCTAAACAGAATAAGTTTGTTTAATAGATGCGTGGAGAGTCATTCTGCTTCTTCCAGCTCATGTTTAATGAATACTGTGGGTCTCTGCTCCGTTGTTTGCGGATTCTAATCAGAGTGGCCTTGCCTGTTGAATTATAGAGGAGAAAGGGGCCAAATGAAATTGTCTGGAGCTTCTGAGGGACACCTGCGGATTACAGTGTAGTCCTTATTCAGCGCATATTCACCTGTTAGAGTAGGCACCGCACACTTCAATGCGTTTGTCTTGTCGGTTGTGAGTTTTGATATTCCTTTGTTCTTAACTGGTAGTACAAAGGCAGTTAAAGCAAAAGAGGTTGCCATAGTCAGAAATGCAGTTCCCCAATGTGCCGCGACAAGAGTTGCGTATACAGAGCTATTTTTAGAAGTGGCGTAAGAAGCAGATTGCGTCTCAGTCCAAAATGTGCTTAGAACTTAGGAGAAGTATTGATTTGTTTTTGGGCAGTAATAAAAAGGAAGAAGGATGAAGCATTCAATAAAACTGAATCTAAAATGCAATATATTATGTACAGCATTATAACCACATATTTTTTTCTACTTTTTCAACTGGATGAATATGATCTCTTAGGGTTGTGAAAAGTATTGAAAATCAGGTACTAAAACTAGTATCGAAACTAGATACTCATCTGAATAGACATCAGTACTAAAAAGTCACATTCACAGGACAGAAATTAATCTTTCTTGAATAGCGTTTGAAGGATCTTGAGCTATATCTGAACAAGTATAAGACCACACAGACTAGTATACACCCATGGACCTTGATGGAGCCTACCTGGATGACTTAGGGATTACACAGATATAAGGCCACATGGTAATATAAAAGAAAGTACTACGATTTAATGTTGAAAATCACATTCTATTGTCAAAAGAATTATTGTGATCGTGATAGCTGTATTGAGTATTGTGTCTATTCCTCAGTATCAAAGTTGAGTTTGAAATATTAGTATTGTGATAACTCTATGATCTATACAACAAAAAGTATTCAAACTTAATCAGTTACATGTTTTATTATTTTTGTTTTGGTATATTGCTGAAATGAGGAAATGCTGACTGGTGCCAGAGGCTACATTGCTCATGACTAAAATGCTCTTCTCTTTACAAAGTGGAATGCATGTATTGTATATTTAAAATTACCTGTGGTGTACTAAAAGCTACAGGTCATCTCTGCCCCAGAGCCTCCTGTGGGCCTGAGGTAGCTGTGTTCATTTGTGCGTGTGGGCCCCAGGCTTAACACGTCAGAAATACCAATCACATGACACTTATTTTATGCTCTTAGTTTAGTTTATTTGTTTGAACAACATGCATACACACATACATAAAAGAAAATAAACTGACATTTAAATAGAGTCCTGCCCTGATACACTGTTACCATGTTGGGTAGTTGCCATACTTAAACTTCTCATTAGCCATTTAGGAAGCTTGGAGTGGTTATGTAAATCCTGTACTAAAACACCACATTTAGATTTTGACTTAAAGCTATTCTTTGATAAGACTTTAACAACTTTTTTACAACAAGACATTCAAGCAGGCTACATTCTCTCTCCAGCTTCTGACAGCTGGACTAGAAGCCACCTTGTGTCTATGCATTCAATTACAGTTAGGTGCGGTGAAGTTCATGGCTAGTGAGGCACTGACTGTTTCAGAGTCAGATTTATAAATTCGGATGAACCCAAAACAGCACCTTAAACATAATATGACTGACAACGGAAAATTAGTTATACTATAGATTTCATATCGTCATACTATACACAACCATATGACACATTTTAGTTAAGGTCAAAATTAATTTCAATTGAGCCTATTTCATGATAAAATAAAAGTTTATGGTCTTACCTTTACTTGTACATGAAATCCTTGCAACAAAAAAAATGTCTATGATTTTTTTCTGTAGAAGTCCTCCATGTTGTCCTTCAGTTTTAAATGGAGATCATTGCCAGGGATAACAGAGGCTCCATCGTACATCTGAGCTACAAGCTTTTTAATACAGGTGTGTTTCTGCATCATACCCATAAAATACAGTGCTACTGCAGGGGCTTGTCTGTCTCATGTCATCAAAAACCCCAAAACACATCCTTCACTTCACAATCCGCTCCAGTCTTTAGTACTACATAGCACACATTGTCACTTGTTGAAAATAGTTTTTTTGAGTGTACCACTCCCTTTGAAAAGACAAAGGGAGTGACATTCTTTCCAGTAGTCTGAAGCCTTCCTTTAGTTATAACCTCTTACTTTGATTTTAGCTTGGAAAGGTAATCTTCCAAGCTAAAATCAAAGTAAGAGTATTGTTTTCCTCACCAGTGAGAACTTTTACTGGTGTTTTATAATTAATCTGCGAGCCAAAACACATTTCAGAAATACATGTCATACTTGACGATACTTGACTGGATAGAGTGTTTTATTTGTTGTATACAGAGGGACAGTGACACATTATTTGCATTGCATACAGCACAGTTTGTGAGAAGTTATACTGTGCACCGAGAGGCACACCAGAGTGTTGCCTCACGGCGCCCCTCCTCCCTGTGTTTGAACGGGTATACGGGACATGCGAAAATTCTGATATTCTTAATTGAAAAAATTGTTCTATATTGGATTCAAACAGAAAAGGCATTTATAATACATACTAGATGACATACATACTAGAAGACATTTATTGTATTTTATAATTAAGTTATTTATTTTTTATTTTTTTCCAAGATTAACAGGTGAGGCTCTGCTACATCTGTCTCACCTGAATGCACGTCACTGTTCAAGTCTCAATCTATAGAAAGGAGATCAGTTTCAAATATCATTGCCAATCAGCATGATATGATGCTTATTGAAATCTTTTTTTGATCTGTCCTGGTCTAGCATTTAGGAAGCGTGGAAGTAAACAATATCAATATCCCTAAATTTTTTAAAACACAGCTTATGACATTTTGTTTCACTATTTAAAAGTTGCCCAAAGATGGTGTGATTTTATGCAGTTTAATCCTGTGTTTCTGTATTGATATAAACAGATTTGCAACAAAAGGTGAAAGTCATCTGTCTGGGATCAGCCTAAACCATAAAAGGCTCCTTTGTTGATGCAGGATGCTACTTTAAAAATGTCAGACTGAAAAGGACAGAAGTGGGATGGTAATTTATGCTTTGTAAAAAAGCATCAAATCAAAGAGGCTGCTAAAAATCGACTAGTCTTTTTGACTAGACATACAAGAAAGGTGCATTTGAAGGTTAAATCTTTGTCTACATAGTTCAGGTGTTTGTCTGAGTAAAGATGTGTCTGTCTGTCTGCTGTGGTGGAGGAAGTGCTTCAATAATTCAGCATCCTCCCACTGGCTTGCCCTGTACAAGAGACTCCTCTCTGCTTCATGCCAATGTAAGGCCATGCCATCACTGCTATAATACAAATGGTGCCAGTGATGTAAACAGTGGAGTATTTTAAAGCCTGCTGGCTAACTTAAACCTCATGGATAATTCAGTGTTTTTATTCAGGTTACAGAAAAGCTTTGGCCTCTTATCAGGGTATCTTATAGGTATGTGTTGCCAGTGTCAAACAGTCAAGTGCACGTTGTAGTATGCCTATGATCATGAGCATGTAAGAATACAAATATAACCATATATATATATATATATATATATATATATATATATATATATATATATATATATATATATATATATATATATATATATATATATATATATATATATATATATATATATATATATATATATATAAATATATATATATATATATATATATAGGGTATATATAAGCTGCTTTTATTGCCAAAAGCCAATTGATAAATCCATTGATTCCTATTAATTCCTAGTTGGTGCCTCCTGTTCTTTCAGTGCTTTCCACAGTAATGACTGGGTGGAGGATGTGGACATATAAGTCTCCATTACTTGCATTATCTAATAATAGATTACTGTATAATTTTGTAATTTTAAGAGCAATATTGCTTTAAAAATAAAATAAAATTACAGATTAAAAAAGTGGCTATGCTCCAGGTTTTGTGGCAGAACAAGGACACTAAACTGAAGATAATCTTGAAAATTACAATTTGATTAATTACACAACCCTATGGTTTAGTTTTCTTCAATCTAAAAGTACTGATTTATGCAAGTGAACAGAATTAATTTTATTTGGATATTTTTATTTTTTATAATAAAATACTATTTGAATATTTTCACTTTCTTTTTGTGATCACCTGCTGCTTCAAGAGCTGCTCTCAAAATACTTCGGCGGCATAATATCATTGCTAAGCCGCAGGCAGCCAGTGTTCTTCTCTTTGAACCATGACCTAAAGCATATTTAAATAACTCCTGTCTCCATAAACCCATTTTGTTGGAGTGCCATTACGCATTAGCTCAGTATTCTTTGCTGGCTCTATCAACCTAATTGTCTAAATGTATTTTTGGAGGCTGTCTGGAACAAACAGAAGCAGATGCTATTAGGCTGAGTCACCTTTACCCCAGTCTTCTCTGGACTACTAACACTAATGACATCCATAATAGTCATTGCTGCAGTGCATTTCTTCCAGCTTTACCCTGATCACCGTTATTCATCTTTCGTAACCCCGTTTTCCAATTTCATTTTTCTATCTTTGTCACACTGCACACTGAGGGGGTCAGTGCCATTAGCTGCAGCCCCTACACCAAGGGCTATGTTCTATGAGGAGAAACCCCTTCCGTGGCATTAAACAATATTAGTGTTGGAAGAGTGTGTATAGCTATTTTTAACCTGAACTGTAAGGTTGTTATGAATATTTTTATGTGCTGTACATCCACTCTCTTACAATAAACAAATAGAAAAATGATTTGGCGTTATAATCAAGGTCATATAAAGCAGGAGGAGTGTTTTTTTGCCTTGTTCTTGTGAGCCTGCCTGAAGAGTGAAGATAACAAAGCTACATTTTAAAGTATTCTCCACCCATCTCCAGAGGTGTAAGAGGTACGCACTGTCTCTAAGAGGGTTTTTACCTAAATCTACAAAAGGCATGGAGCCATTATAGAGACTTCTTCATAGCAAACTATGAGTGCTGCTTGGGTTTTCAAGCTGAGCAAAAGCATTTTTAATTTTTTTTATTGCCTAATTGAAGTTGTTTTAGAGCTTTTTGAAAGAGGCTACATACTCTATGTGTTTCCATTTGAAGTGTTTAGTCAACCCATTTGGATTCAAGTGATCCTTGTCTGATGGAGGCATATGACAAACACTATTGCATATAGGGCCAGCCTTGCTATTTGTTTTTTTCCAAATTTCGACAACATATTTAGATTTTGTCCTGAACATGTCTGCAAATTCACCTGTATTGTATTAACTTTTACTCACTGCTACTAACCTGCACTTCCATTGTAATTGGCACTTAAGGCTAAGCAGGAATCCCATTCATGTAATGAAGAAGTAGAGAAAAACTCTAAAACATCATATAAAGTAGGTTGATATGTGTAAAATGTTCAATGTTTGGCCAACAATTTTATTTATTTATTTATTTAACCAGGTGGGTCAATTGAGAACAACTTCTCATTTACAATGACGACCTGGATAGGCAGCAACAATAAAACACATAAAACACAAACACAATTCACAAATCTAAGAATAAAACATTAAAAGGGGAAGGTAAAATAGTGGTTAAAAACATGTGCAATGATCTTTTAAAATTAAACAAATTGAGCTTTTAAAAACAGAAATCCTAAAATCCTGCTGTAGATAGTTCCAGTCACTTGCTGCAGAGAACTGAAATGAGCTTTGGCCTAAGGCTGTGTGAGCTTTCGGTACTGACAGCTGTATGTATCTGTTGGAGCGGAGTGCACGACTGGAGCTGTGGATATTTAGCAGTGAACTGAGATATGAGGGGGTCATACCCACTAAAGCTTTGTAAATGGAAATGAACCAGTGAATTTGTGAAGAGATGGCCACTTGAGCAGAGAGTAAAGCCTACAGTGGTGAGTGTTAAATGATGCACCAGTAACAAAACGAATGGCTGAATGATAAAGGACATCCAGCTTGTGGAGCAAAGTTTTTGCATCCTTTCTTTGGGTAACTTTGTATTGGCAAGGTATTGAAATCAATTAACCACTGCAACGACTGCTACCACTGCTGTTACCTTACATAATAAATGCTAATAAATATGTCTTAGAATTTTTACTTAAAAGGTACATCAATACATCTTTCCAATCCAGCGAACAGTTGATAAGTAAACCATATGTAAAACTCAACAGTTCTTTCTCCTCCCTGTCCTTCCATGTACCTTTTGCCGTCCCTCTTCGCCTGCTCATACTAAATGTCTTTACATGTGTGGTGTGTATGTGTTCCCACAGAGCAGCGCGAGCATTTGGAGAGTACCTGTCCCACACACACCCTGAAAACCCAAACGGATCAGGTCAGCGTCTCTGCCACCTCCATTCGCCCATGGTCCCTTCTACCATTGTAGTTGTCATTCACTCCCCAGTCTACACCAACTCATACTCTTCTACTCAAATGCCAGAGCTGAGACCATAAGCATTATCATTATAGCTGACGAGAATAATGTGAGCGGTACACTTGTGCTCGGAATAATACGCGTGACTAGTGTATGGGAGCGTTTCAGTACATGTACATCAATCAGCACTTGACATGTTGACTAAATATAATTTTAATGGTGGAGTATTTCAGAGCACAACTGTACGCTCCATCCTCAATTCTTTTCTTGTTGTTTTTATCTTTAACATTTGTGATTTCTCTCTTTCTAGCTCATCTGCTGTGTGAAACTTCGGTGGGTCTGGATCAAGAGAGCGACACGATTGGCCCCAAGAACAACAACAACGTCCGATCCTGCGCAGAGGGCTCTGAGGCCGTGCGTGAGCCTGGGCTGTTGAAGTCACCCCTGGCCATACTCCAACCGCCCCCACCTCCTCCTTCTATTACCATCTCTGCCAGAACACCATCTCGTCTGTCTTTGGAGCACAGTTTCTCGGCTGAAGAGGACCAGCAGAAGTCCGTGGAGTGCACGCTACAGCCAGCGCGGGTCTACACCATCACGAGCCAGCACAGTATGTTAATGAGCAACAAGGAGAGCTTAGAACTGGATGTGCTCAAAGAAAAAGCAGCGGGTGGAGGTAAAAGCGGTAGCAGTAGTCACTCCAACTTGATACAACCGTCCAGTTTGCCTTCGTCAAATTCTTCGTCGCCGCTCCAGTACCCCCAGGCCAGTAGCCGTGGGACCAGCAGTAGCCACCATCACCATGGCAACCACCATCACGGCCTTCACCACCACCATTCTGTCACAGGGACCAACGCGTCGTTGAGCAGTGGGAGTGGCAACCAGCCTGCCCCGCACCACCACCCCCACCACCACCATCACCTGTCCCAGCCACCCCTGCACACCTCGGTTAGCGCCCACAACATCCGTAGCTGGGGTGAGGGGGCCAAGGGTGACTCAGAAGGATGCAGCGGGTCGTTAGTGTGTGAGACGTGTGGCGGTGGGGCCCCGTCCAGGAGCCAGGGGTCTTTGGACCTGGAGAGCGCATCCAGAGAGACAGGCAAGCACCACCGGCGGCTAGAGCGCATGTGGAGTGTGGACCGGATGACTGGGTTGGAGAGAGGTGAGAGGGCACACGACACAGGAAGAGGAGGAGGAGAGGAGCGGGAGTCCAAACCAGGGGGTGGAGGTAGGGAATGGCAGGGGATATCGTTAACCCAAGTCTTGAACCCTGATGTGTGAAATATATAACAAATAGGGACGTTAGGTTAGGTAGCACCAGTTGGACAAACAACATGAAATGGCAGAATATAGCATTTTTAATCTCAGAGTTACCAATGTTCATGGGCTATTATTTTGATAATATAGCTGTACTGGGGCAAAACAGATTTGATTTTATTACATGAAAATCTGGCACAGCCCCTTTAATTGAAGGAACACTGAAAAATAACTGTTTTACAGATAGGCATACTAGTTAATTTTAAATGGTTTGATCCTCATTAGTCACTGCAATGAGTTTATAGGCACTTTTCACAAAACTCTTGAGACCAGTGCAGAGTTTTGCTGTGACAGTAAAGTTAACCACAACTAGCATGCTTACAAGCACAATAAAATGCTTTGTAAGCAGACAGTAGACAGCAGACTTACCCTGGGCTTATTTTGAGCTGCTTCTACAATGTATCTGTACTGGGGCAAGGCAAATGTTGTTGAAATACATTGGAAAAAATCAAATACAGACCCTTTATGTTTGGGGGCATTTTCAATCAACTAGATTTGATCACATCCAAAAATGTTCAATTTGATCTACTTTAGAGATACATTTCTTAAGGTTTCTTTGGTATCTGTATTGCTACTGACAAAGCCTTTGTTGGATGCTGACCACACTAATAATTTGTATGTAGTGTGAAGTAGGTGGCATAAAAAAATGTTGTTTGTCTAAATGGTGTCTGCCACCTTACAGTTCAGCGACAGACCAACCCAAACACTCACAGCACCTGTTTGATGCAGATTAGGCAGCCATGCAAATCCGCCAGTGACAAAGGGTTTCCAAATAGAGATGAAATAGCATTTGACTGCTCCCATTATAACAGAATTGCTTTCAGTGCATTTACTGTTATTACAACCGTATTATATCATTATTTCAATTTAACAAATGTACTTATTTTGTATACATTAATGTCATAATTGTAAGAGACACAGAGTTGTAAGAGACACTTTTAATAGTCATTTTGAACAGTTTGCTGAAAGACAAGGCACAAAGGCAAAATAATGTACATTAATGTAACCTCGTACAAATAATGCTTTTTAGCACTGGCTCAACAATTACAGGATAGTTCAGCACAGTATTCAATCACTGGTATTAATAGGACATTATTTCTGGTACACAGTCAGAATGTAAGCAGTATTTTATGAAAAAGAAACATGATAAAAATGACCTAACCCTTATGCTTCACATTGTATACATTTTGATGTGATGTAATTTGATGACAGATGTACATATTACATATTAGTCCAATTCAATCAAATCTATTTCATCTCATGCTGTGGGCTTGATGTTGGATGTGACGTACTGGTCTTCATTTCTGCACTGTACTCTCTCTTCCTGTGTCTCCCTCTCTCCATTTGTAGAGTGGTGGACTGTGAAGTCTGGTGCTGGTTTGTTTTGTGCCTCATTTTTGCTACAATATGAATATATAACATTTGACAATGTGGTTCTGTGTCTACAACACTGCTCCTTCTATATCTGCAGATGAATCCAACTGGTTTCCCAAAGAAAACATGTTCAGCTTTCAGACTGCCACCACAACGATGCAGGCGTAAGTATGCAATCTTTAATCCAACATATCATTTACATATAGACATGATGTGCACAGATAAAATGTCAGATTCCTGTGTTGTCAGCGTTGCTAAATGGGCCATGCCTATGTTTGTGCATGTTTTAGGTCATTAAGTACAAACGGCATGCCTCACATAACTGCCAACTATTTCTTTAATACAGGTGGCTATTGATTTTCATTTGAGTTAGCCATAAAAGTCAACATGTGGACCGCCTAAGGAAGGCAATCTATCACACTAATAACTTGGTCAATTGATTTTTTTTTCTTTTTCTTTTTCAATGTAAATGTATACTTGATGCATAATACTGTCACACTTTAAGCTTCTAAGCAAGCTCCCCACATCTGCATTGCACATTAAATGTAATTAATGTGCATATCTGCTTTTTACTATGAAAAGCTGCATGTATTGTAAATGCACTGTTTTGATATTTTTAACACAGAGCCTTCACCCCATATTTCCTATAATAATTTCCTTCTGTTTATGTCTACAAAACTTCTTCTCTCCGTTTTATAAATCTTAATCTTTATCTTAAAAAAATCTTTTCAATATTTAAAACTACTTTTTCTTTTCTTTTCCATGGTGATTGATCTTTGGCTCTCTCAAACAGGATCACGTAAGTAAATGCTCTTCTGGCTTTCTTCTTCCTTGTACTTTTATTAATAACCATTATGAACAAGTTATTCTGTGACGAGGGTTCACATTTTGCTATGGCAGAGCAAGATATGGGCCTATTATTATTACTACTACTACTACTACTACTACTACTACTACTACTACTAGAAAACCCATGCAGGATTAAACACATCCTGCTCTCTGGACAGAAGGAGCAGCAGCACTCTGGGCACCATGTTGTTTCACATAATGTGACTCTCCTCCACCATCACAGCTCATTAACACTGCCTGTGCACTGGCTGACTTCAGTGTTTGGACAGGACTCTGCTGAGTGGCTCAAGAGAAATAAGCCAAGAAGAACACATATTTATAGTGCTAACATATCACATATAATGGATTCTTGTGAGATTGAAGAAAGTTTGAGGAAGACAACTGATTAAGGGCCTCCACTTCAATTTGTTTGCCCGATAACTTGATAGACTAATAACAGAAAATAAATACAAATTATCTAATAATAAACTAATTAAGCTGCAATAATAGCCCTTGCCGCCATGTGCACACCCCTCCCATGTGATTGTCAGGGAGTCACGACAGTCCCTGCATCACGACCGCCCCTGCATCAAAACTGTCCCTGCATCGCGACTGCTCCTGTATCACAATTGTCTCTGCCTAGTGACTGCCTTTGAATTGCCCCTGAATTGTGACCTGTGTTAAATTTCAAACACTTTGCACTTTGCAGTTTTGAGTCACAGCGCCATTCACTTGAATGGGTAGTCATTGGTCCCCTGCTGGCCAACCATGAAAAATGTCTTAGGGTCATAATATTTTTTTCCTCCCCTCATGTATAGAATTTAATCCCCATTTGTACAAATCAGATAAAGTTTTATGTATGGGCTAGGGGGCGCTATAGTGTACACTAGTCATATTATTAGCAAGTTACATTTAAGCCATCCCACAATTAATTGAGCTACATAGGCCAATGTTTGTGGTCATGAAAAGTCATTAAATAAACATTAAATGAAGGTGTTTCACCGGTGTGCTATGCAAAAACCATAAGGAGGACCCCAAAAAAATGTATAACTTTTGAATGTGAAGGCATATATGACATGCCAAATCTGAGCTCATTCGGATCAAAAAACTAGGACTAGATATGTCTTATGAACACGCTGTTAAAATAGGAATTGATTTTTGATCCAATATGACCCACTTCCTGTTCATCATAGGGTAGTGCTTCCATAAATTTTTAGGCTTGTCTAATGGAGCTCTATCACTGCTCCAAAGTCTTGAGCTTATGCCAAAATTTGCCCGTCTCCTTACCCATAGCTGTTGAGTAAATTTGTGAGTACCATATAATGTATTGTTATAAGAGTTAATTTTGCACTAAGCTGGTTGATTCTGCCAACTTTAGTGCGTTTCTGTTCATGTTTAGTGGGTCTGTCCCTCTCTACTGTGTGATTTGAACAACATGTTCAGACTAAGCATGTGCATGTAAGATTTTTTACAATGTTTTTTTTAGGAGTCTTTGCACCCCTGCTGGCCAACTGTAAAAAATGCCCCATGTCCACAATGGATTTTTTTCAATCTTCTCATGCATAGATTTTTAATCCCCAAGTTTTGTACAAATTAAAATAATGTTGACATTTCATGTCTATGGCAGGAGAGCTATAGTGTACACTTTTAATATGCTTCATAGTCCATTATATTCAAGCCAGGAGAATGCATTAGTGATTGAAATTTGAGGTCTCTAGGCCAAAGCCTGTGGCCGTGAGAAGTCAGCAAAGAAACATGAAATTAAACTGTTTTTTACTGGCGTGCTATACAAACAACGTAAACACCATCCCAGAAAAATTTATAACTTTTGTAAATTTATGTCTCTACATGTGGCATGTCAAATCTGAGCTTGTTTGGATCAAAAAACAAGTAGTTGATTGGTTTCATGCCAATCAACTACTTGATTGGTATGAAAAGATACAATAAAGATACAAAGGCAGTAGAAGTGACAGAAACAGAATTTCAATCCAATATGGCAGACTTCCTGTTCATCACAGTGCTGTTCCTGTTTGGACAGTGCTTCAATTCAACTTTAGGCTTGGCTCACGGAGCTCTATAATTTTTCTGAATCTCATGAGCCTACTCCAAAATGTGGAGTAGTAATTGTCGTGATGGCCATTTTATAAAATTTTTTGTCTGGTCAATCGTTCCTATACTCCCATGTGAGACATTTCGTCAATGTTCAGGGGGTCAAAATAATAATAATAAAAAATAAGAAACCGACCAGGAACAATACCCCACACCAGTTACTTCATTACTGGTTTGGGCTAATAAATAAATGTAAGATTGTAAGAGTCAATATAGTCATGGCCCACTCATTTTGTCCATCCCAGCATCTGTTAAACTGTATCTTATACACTGTATATAACATTGAAATTATTAAGATATAAATCCAAAGCTTTGGCTAAGAGGGTGAGAGGAAGGCCTCCTCCTCCTCAGCATCTGTTCCATAAGTGTGAACAGTGTGGGGCTACAGACTCCAATGGGAATATGGATCAGAACTTCATCAACATAACACATCTCCATTTTTACATAATCGTTTTTACAATGCTACAGCTATGCCTGCTTTAAGCTTTGAATTTGATGATTAGATTAGGCCATTGTGTTCCCACCTATACAGTAATAAAAGTATATATCTATAACTTATATCTATATCTGAACAGCTTGAGTAGTCAATTTGTGAAGGACATTGAGTTTTTGCTGACAAATAGTCTGGTGGTAGACGACTAAGCAACACAAGTGAAGTGATACTTTTCACACTTTGCAAAACTCTCAGAGATTGTGCTTACATTTGAAAAAGCATCAACCTGGGTTAGCCAAAGTATTTTTCTTGGTTGAAAAGGACTTATAAGGAATTATAAACACACTTACAATTGCATAAGCCCGAGCCTGTATGAATGGTAGTCATATGTACCCTTTAAGACGTGTTTCAAGTGGAACATTTGCAAAAGCAGTTGAGGTCAGGAGATTTGGAGGATGAATTTGGATGTCACGCAGACTTGAGTCCTTTTGTTGCATGGTGATTAGATAATATCTGAGCTAGATGTGAGCGGTCCAAGCCCTGTACTATGGGCCTGCAGCAGCCTGTCACCACAGCCAAATAAAGCATGCAGCTGTGCCCCTCTGTCCAGACACTCATCCCTTTAACATTCCCTTTAACAGTGAGCCCAGCCTGGCAGGTCCAGTGTGAGGCTTGACACCTCTGAGTGGAGATTTGTGCGGAGAGGAGCAGGAGCCATGGCTCTGCTCCCTGCCTCACTGCTTACTATGTCCTCTGCTCACTCCTGTTATTGCTTACTTACCACTGTGCGTAATCTTACTAAGCCAGAGTCGTACGCTTCACTCAAAGGTCTGAGTTCACAGGTGCCAGCTTTCAGAAAAAAATAATGGATTTGATTTAGTACTACTATAGCTCAACTTGACTCACGGGCCATGTTTACTGGCATTTCTGACACAACATTTTCACCTTAGATAGGAAATATGCATATGCTAGTCACATTCACACTTACTCATTGCTAGTGGTTTTATCTAAGCCACCTTCATGAACTTGCCTGCATGTGATTACATGATTTTACAGTGTTTAGAGAAGCTGTTGGCACAGAGTATCAGCTGTCAGCCTGGCCCAAGTTAAATACCCTCTACCTGCTTTGCTGGCATCCTTGTTTAAGACACCCATTTAGCCTGTATAGTGTCACTGGTTGTGCAGATGGCATGGTTGTGACTAGGGTTGTGCAGCTAATTAAGTTTGAATCGAAACAAGATTTAATCTTCTAAAATGGTCAGTGAGCAGCTTGGGCCTTTTTAATTGAGCAGTCTAAAGTCAATGCTGTCAGTAAGGATAGAGCAGATTTCAGACTTATTTTTTGTGTTAAATGGTACTGACTAAATGTCTGTCTCGTTAAAGAAATGATCTGTAAAAATGAAATATAATCAGAAATTGTAATTGACTATTATGCGTGGAAAAATATCATTTTGATTTTGTTTTTATTTATTTGTCTGATGGCACAGAATGCCAACCGAATATCTGTCAGTCTATTCAGGATAAAAGGCAAAAATTTGCTTCATAAATGCCTTACCGCCATCAATTTTAAATCTGAAGTGAATAAATTATGCAGTGCAATCCAATCTTTTCTTACAAAGACCAATGAGATTTAAAGAACTGAAATTTAACTCCGTAATAAGGTTTATAAAGTATATGTTTAATTGACAAAGCTATCAAAATCTAAAGTTTGCTTGCTCAAAACACCCAGGAGACAGTGTAGCACTCTGGGCAGTGACATCAGAGGAGTGAGACAGTAGAGAATCGAGACAGCAGCAGAGTGAGGCAGTAGCAGAATGAGGTGAGACAGTAGAGAGATGCGGCATTTTCAAAGTCAGACAGTCTAGGACTGAGGCTGTGGAGAAGTGAAGAATTCTTCACCAACTTCACATGCCTCGGCACCATGTTGTGTGGTGTAGGCAGTATAGTACATAGGTCCATAATAATACATGTAAATTGGGGTTATACTTGAAAAGTAACTATATAAAACAACAGCCAGGCGTGAGAGACAGATATACCATTGTGCTATGCTATAAGGCTGTCCTGCACTAAACTCATTTGGGACAGAATGCTTGTGGACACTTGTTGGCTCCACGGGCAGAGAGCAGGTTATTCAACATAAAGCCCGTGCACCCACAGTAAACCCCCGTCTGCTCAAGACTCAAGCCCTCTGACTGAAGGGACATGCTAGCTATTACATTTTCTTATTTTTATTTATCAATTCAAATGGAAGTTATAGCAGAATTATGGAAAACAACATGTTTTAAAGGTGGGACAACTAAAAATTTTAATAATATCTGTCCAATATTTAAATTACCTTGTCTTGCAAAAGTTTTTGAAAAGTTAGTTGTAAATCAAATTACAATTTATTTAAATAAATGCTCCTTTTTGAAGTCCTATCAGTTGGGTTTCAGAAAAAGGCATAGTGCTCACTGCAATCACAAAAGTTTAAAATTACATTTTCAGAGTCCTTAATGATAAACAAGATAACAATCGTCTTTTAGCATCTGAAGCGTGTTGGATTTGACAATGCTACATGTAATTGGTTCCAAAATTATCTTTCAAATAGAACCCAGGCAGTATGCTGCTGATCAGGTGATTTTAAAACTGCAGCGAGATTTTAATGAAATCCAAAATTCTCTCAAGCTCTAAGTATATGATCTTTTTCTAAACAAAAAATAATAATAATAAAGTAAGTAAGCTACAAGCTACAAATATTTATACATTAAATGATACATTGATTGTAGGAGTCACTACCTATAAATATCTTGGGCTTTGGCCTGATGAAAACTTATCCTTTAAAATACGTATCTCAGAATTGTGCAGAAACAGTTTAAAATCCAAATTATTTTATTTATTTTATCAGAAAGTCCCATTGAGCTTGCATCTCATTTTCAAGGGAGTCCTGAGTACAGGGTTAAAACATAAAACAAGTACAATTAATTAAATGCGTAGTAAAATGTTGAACTTATGGTCATTAAGACTTCAGTTAAAATTATTACAGTGGTCTGAAAAAATGACAGCTATAATGTGTTTAAACACAATATTTAGTTATTTAGTTTTAGTTGGTTTATGAGAGTGTTCCATAAATGAGGAGCATAGAATCTAAAACCAGTTTTCCCTTGCTCCGTGTAGATTTGTTGTAGATTTTCATTAATTTTATGTGAAAATTTGTCAGTGTGTATTTTAAAAGATAATGCCATCCAAATACCAAAGTATTCATAATGAGGGACTTGTTCAACGAGGTCATCATAGGAGCCTGTGACATGAGATCTGGTAAAGCATAGTTTTTGTTTTTGATTAATTTAGGACTAGTTTTAGATATATTAGTGATCAATGATACATTTTGTAATTTGGATAGAGCTTCCTGAGCAGTGGGTGTGATAGAATACAAAATTATTCATAAATGGCTTATGGAGATATAATTTACATGCAGACTTCAGCTGCTACTTTGAAACCTTCAGATACACTCTTTCACCCAGCCCTTCATTCTGTAACAGGTGATGAATTCAAAACGCATCACTGTACACTAGGTTGTAGGTTGGCCATAGCTATCTGTTAGAAGAGAAGAGCACTGTATAAAATGCATTTATAAGGTACTACCTCACTTGCTTATATTGACACAGAAACTTATAATACAACATTTCATGATTGCATAAATCAAAAAACTGGCCGGACCATAAATGAAATGGGGGCAGCAGAGGAGTGAGACAGTAACAAAGTGAGGCAAAAGAGTGAAACAGTAGAGAAGTCAGACTGTAAAGGTGTGAGACTGTAGAGGAGTGAGACAGTAAAGAAGTGAAGCAGCAGAGTAGTGAAGTAGTAGTAGAATGAGGATTCAGAGGAGGGAAACAGTAAAGAAGTGAGGCAGTACAGGAGTGAGACAGTAGCAGAGTGAGGCAATAGAGAAGTGAAACAGTAAAGACGTGAGACAGAAGAGGAATGAGACAGTAGCAGAATGAATAAGTAGAGGAGTGAGACAGTAAAGAAGTGAGGCAGTAGAGGAGTGAGGCAGTGGTAGAGTGAAGCAGTAGCAGAGTGAGACAGTGAGGCAGTCAAAGAGTCCCACTAAAGCAGGGCAGATGCTTTGTCACCCAGGGACAGATGGCACTGTGACACCAGTAGTACATCTCAACTCCTCTGACATCTCTCTTGCATCCATCTGCACTGTCAATGTGATTAGCTCTGTGTTATTTCATCAGTATGATGGATGAACGCTAGCACCAAAATGGATTAGCTAACTATATATATATATATATATATATATATATATATATATATATATATATATATATATGTATATGTATATGTATATGTATGTATGTATGTACACACAAACACACATCTTCACTGAAACATGCAGGTGGCAGACGCTCCACCAGAAAAGTTACATAGTGAACCTTTAAATTAAATTCCATTTATTTTTGTAAAGTACAAAATCACAACAGCTATTGCCTCTTAGAACCACAGTGAAGGAAAGCTCCACTCCCATGAACTAAACCAGGACAGACAGAATGCAGATGTCGCCAGGACTAATGTCCATCCATCCATTAAATCCATAGGACCAGAGCCCATTCAAGACTTAAAGACAGAGAGGGTCTTATCCACGGTAGGGTAGGGGTCATCCTAGCCAGGTATTGGATCATCCAGCCAGGTGAGAGAAGGGGAGGATCTGGGTCTACAGAACATGTGAGAATACCTGGAGTTACATTCTCTATCCGCATCTTCAACAATGTATCAACAACTTCTCAGGCTTTTCTCTAGTTTGGGGCTGTTTCAATGTGTGAGCACAGGTAACTGAAAACTCTCTTATTGTCCTTTGTAGCAATGGTTTAGATACATCTTGCTGGATGACACAGACTAGTAGTAGCATAGCATATATTTTATTACAAATTACACTCTAGGCTTTTGGCTTTACTTTTTGCATTGGTACAATTTTATGGTAACATACGGTTTACTAATGCATTTTGTTAAATATATAATGTATTGAGTTTGGTTAGCATGGCTCTGTAACAACAGCTGAAACCAAAGTTCAAGATACAAAACATTTAAAAGGTCCAAACGTTTACACAGAGTCATGCAGCAGGGCAGACAGACTTGACACTGTTAGTGGAGGTGGACGTCTTTTCTCACATTTCATACAGTCTCATTAAACATCTCCACACTTTACTATTGTACTTACTAAGCACATCATGTTAAGAGTGAAAAAAAAAGTGAAACATATGCGTTTGCTCATTCTTGGATTATAAGTAAAAGAAGTCCCTTATCCAAAACTTCCCTAGCCATCTCAACCAATTTGATTTGCTATAAAAGTGGCAGTTACCTGGCAGCAGTAAACACAGATGC
Source organism: Periophthalmus magnuspinnatus (assembly GCF_009829125.3). Classification (NCBI taxonomy): domain Eukaryota; kingdom Metazoa; phylum Chordata; class Actinopteri; order Gobiiformes; family Gobiidae; genus Periophthalmus; species Periophthalmus magnuspinnatus. The sequence goes on from NC_047137.1 coordinate 4,408,528, forward strand.
TTTTAGAGAGGTAACCCAAGGACAGATCCAAAACCCCCTTCTTCTGATTTTATGTATTTATTCTATTTTTATGTTTGCCTGCCCCCACATAGACACAGTTGCACCACATGCCGAGCTCATTAATCATCAGTGGACTGGTAGCTTGAGCCAGTGTGGATGTGACATGGGAGGGAGCCTGAGAAATCAAAGGATGTTTATCTGGGGCTCCTGCATAGAACATCATGAGAGGATAAGCCTGCAAGTCAGTGAAACTCAGCAGAATCAAGGCCTTTGTGTATAATTGGGCTAAATGCTTTTCAAATGATGGCTACTTCTCTATACTTTGAGTTAACACTGGACTTGCACTTTTCATATTTGTTCACAACTGACTGGAGGCTGACCCACAGACCATATATAGAAGTGGACTAAGGGTCCATACTGCATACTGCTCCAGGCAATTGGTACGCCCCCCCCTTCCTACCTGCACTGCTTGTTTGGCAGGGGGTGGGATCTATTAAAATATGATGATGTTGTATTGCTATTTTAAACCTCTCTTGAGTTGGACTAGAGACCAGTCCATGGTGCTACAGCAATAAACCCCCAGAAAGCATTTTTCCCATAGAGCATAATGTAAGTACGCTGTCTTATGGTACACAAGACAGCGCTGAACATGGTTGACAGGCAGCACAGCCACCGGACATACTGGGTTAAACTGGCGCACCATTAAGCTTTACCTATTCAATCACACTGGCAGCCATGTTTAAATCCTGGGGTTTGTGTCAAACTAGTTACTAACACTAGCTGGAGCCAACGTTGGGGAAAGAAGGTTCCTTATTGGTCTGTTATTATTGTTCCTATCATGATATATTACAAAAAAGCGAAATAAAAACATGAGGATCATGTAGAGCAGCGAAGTTATTCACATTTTCCATAATGACCATTTTGCAATGGATTTATGGATTTATTCTAATTGAGGTGGCCCTATGTTTATAAACGGCATATCAAAGTTGTTATATGGCAAAACCTTTAAATTATACCTTGTCAATGTTTAATTGCACCCACAGAGTGCTTATAGCTGGTCACTTGCTGCACCCACACCGTGTACTTTCCTTTCACTCTGACAGGAAAACACTCTAATTTCCCCCATTTACCTATAATTATTTGCATATTTAGACACAGTTGCTAAAAGTAACATCTCCTCCTTGTTTTCCTTTGTTCACATCCCGCCCACTGTTCCCTCCTCTCTTCTCTCTTTTACATTTGGGTTCCTCCGCTACCCGGAATCTCCCTCCTCCACTTCTGATCCATGGGCCCACAGGAACTTCCGGAAGCATCTTCGGATGGTGGGCAGTCGGCGGATGAAAGCACAGAGTGAGTCAGACATTTGTGGAGTGTTTGTTCTCTGGTTCACTCCACTGTCATATGTGCGTTTACTGTTTTTATGTGGGTTTTGCGTGTGCGTGTGCGTGCATGCATGTGTGCACGGACTCAGATCAGATGTGGTCCTGCTACTGGTTTGATGAGAAGAGAAAGTGACTCAGTGCATGTTACTGATTGTTTCCGCTATAGGTGTCTGTGCCCCTCCTCTGCATTGTTGTTGCTATAGTTTCCACTATTGCCTGAAAATTCCTGGTCAATTATCCAGTCAGTATATTTATAGTGCTGAAATAATAGTGCACCATTTGAATGCATTAGATCAATATTGCCTGAAAAGTTGGTCAAGATCATTTGGATTATCTTTAAAACACATAACATATGGATCTGTTATGTTATTCAAACCACCAGTGTAATTATACAGGCAAAAGATCACACATAATGGCAAATGACATCACAATTTTCCTGGGGTCAAATCAAGATTTTGATGGTATCATGATTCATGTACGCAGTGGCTTTATATTGCCTTGAAGCAAGAAGAGGGTACGAATGTCCTTCTGAAAGTTCACACTTTATGTCGGAAAGATTGACAGAGGGACCAAAGATACAGACTCAACAAACAGTTCAACAGAGTTTATATGCAAATACATGAATGTAATGAAGGTAGACAGAGCAGACAGTTGGGAGCGGTGTCATAGGCAGTAGTCTTGGAGCAGGTAGTGGGTTGCAGGGTCAGAAGCTGGGGTGTTTGTACCAGACATGGAGAGCTAGGACAGAGGTGCAGAGTTGTTCCAGGGTGCGGAATCGCGGTTGATATATAAACAAATAAACCAGAGCATGACATGAAGAAAAAAAACAGAAAATAACAAGAAAATACTGGAAGGTGACAAGACAATCTGGTCTTCAGTCCTTTAGTAGTCACAGGTAATGCCTTGATTGCTTGATCAGAAGCAGGTGTGTGGAGGTGGTGCCAGAGTCTCTGCCCAGCTCCAGGCGCAAACACAGAAGAGAGGGGGTAAAACAGCACAGGACACACAAAAAACCTGAAATCCTGACAATTCATTGCAGTTATTTCAATCAACTCACTTGTTATGCCTTGCTAAAACTGATCAAAAGGAGTGAAGAAAGTCTGTTTAAGCAAACAGACTTTTTTTGTATTGTCATAGGAAGGCAATCAAAATTACATATGCCCAGTTGTAACAAAGTCATCCATCTACATTCCCAGTTTGTTAAAGCCTGTATGTTTTATATATATATATATATATGCACATACATATAAATATATTTACTATAAATAATTGAAAAAGCAATTTGGTCTAGATCATTATCACATTGTGCAAAGTGGTGTTTTGTAAGAACAATTGAGAAGTGGGTCAAGTTTGAACATGACATGGCTGAAACCAGTTAAAAGTTAATTAAGGGAGCTGCGGGACACAAGCTGAAATCTACATTAGTGAAATAGGAGTATGGAATCAGAAATGCATTGACTTCGCTGTATCTCCCAACTTCAGTTATAATCAAAGCTGTCCAAATGTTTATCTCTATAGTATTAGCATTGTGTATATTCACACTTAAGTTCACCTCCTTCACAGACAGATGTGCATTAAGTTAAGAGTTGGTATTCTTGTGTTGTGAGTCTCCTCTTTCCTACTGTATCTGTTTCCCGGACCTGTGTTAGCTGTTGTGGAGTATTGATGGGGCACTGGTCGTCAGTACGTGTGTGTGTGTGTGTTTGTGTGTGTGTGTGACTATATCTCCGCCTGCACCAGCGTTCGCTGAGCGTAGATCGAAGAGTTTCAACCGCTCCTGGAGTGACCCCACCCCTGTCAAGACTGACTCTGCTCATGAGAACAAAGACAGTGAGTGGATACAGATCCCGTATGTGCATGACACATGTGTTGTATATCCCTTTATGGAGACATCCCCACTGTTAAGAGTCCTCCACGTATAGGAAGAGCTTTAATAGGGGGGTCTTTATTTTAATACAAGAGTACCGTAAATTTCGGACTACAGAGCGCACCTTGATATAAGCCGCACCAGCTAAATTTGAAGAGAAAATCAATTTTGTACATATATAAGCCGCACCTGAATAAAAGCCGCAGGTTTTCATATTGTAACATGAGATATTTACACAGAAAGACGCTGCACCGACACGCTTTTTTTTAAACTGTGCCTGAAAATTGGCACCAACACGACAACAACACGGGATGAACACATCTGCAGGTTTATAAAATAAAGCTGCACCAACACGGAAAATCTGCTTTTATTTCCTCTGAAAACTTTTGTCGTCTTTTTACATTGACCAAGTTGGATTCATTGATGTCGAGCTTACGTGCAGTGGCTCTATTTCAGGGGTCGGCAACTCGCGGCTCCGGAGCCGTATGCGCCTCTTTCAGCCTCATACTGCGGCTCTGCGTGGCTTGGGAACTGACACACACACAGCTCACAGTCCTGCGTAAAGAGCCCTGATTTTCAGACGTTGTGCGCACAGGGGTCAGGAGCAACTTTGGCCCGTCCCTAATGACACACTAATAAGCTCGTCCGTAGATGTATCATGAAAATCCTGCTGGAAATCGCCACAGAAATCTATTTGATGTAGTAGCAAGTTTATTATCTGCTCTTGTCTCCGTGATGACGTATCACGTATAACACATCAGACACGACGCACAAAAGTAGAGCCACAAGCGAGTGAAAATGAGCCAAAACAAAAGTCTTTGGAGAGCTTTTAACAAAGGGGGAAAGGACAACTGAGGAGCCAGAAGAGGAGACTACGATCTCCAAGAAAAAGAAAGATAAATTTAACAGACAATGCCTACTTAAAATCTGGGTTTGTCGCTGCAGGTGACTCACGCGCACAGTCCGCTCTGCGTAACATACGGGAAAAGCAAATAAGGCAATGAAACCTTCAAAACTGCTTTGGCACATGGAGAATAAGCACCTGGGATTAAACGATACGCTACGAGTTTTTTTGTTGTTGTTTTTTTAAAGAAACTGCGGAGTAGAGTAGACATAATCACATAATCAGCGCGATGCATGATGCAGCGGTTTGGTGAGTTGTATTTTTTTAATGCACTTAAGTTGTTTTTGCCATATTTATCTGCCACGTGTAGAAGGCTTGTCCGTGAAAGTAAAACCTACATTATTCCGTTACATTATTGTTATTATACAGTGTTATCTTCATTTTAGATGTCAAAAAGTATTTGCGGCTCCCAGTGTTTTATTTTACGTGGAAAGTGGGTCCAAATGGCTCTTTGCGTGTTAAAGGCCGACCCCTGCTCTGTTTCCTTTCTGTTTCTTTATCTTAAAAACTGCATCATATCCATTTCATGATGCGCAAAATGATCGTTCAAAATCAAAACTAGTGAATTCTTCAGAGCAGAATCTTTCCCCACGTCTGTCTCACTTTTACGTTTACAGCTAGAGAGCGCCCCCCAGGGGCCGTTATCCAGTAAAATTCCATATATAAGCCGCACTGCTGTAAAAGCCGCAGGGTTCAAAGCGTGGAAAAAAAGTAGCGGCTTATAATCCGAAATTTACGGTACATGGTCTAGAAACCTTATTGAGTTGTCCACTAATAGAGAGTGGTCGGTATGATTCCAACTTAATGCATACTCTAGTTGTCCCTATGAGGAACAGACTTCATTTTGCCCTCCCTGGTCACAATTATAAATTAAAAATTTTAAGCCGTGCTGTTTCCAAGCCCAGTTACAGTAAGAAATTATTATGTGAATTATTGCACACTAGTTGGCATGATTTGCTGTAGCAATTCCATACTAAAGAGACTAGATGAGAATAACCTCCAAATTGATGTCAGGGGCACACGCTCTCTGCAAGTGTGTGATCAGCCTGTGCCTGCACATCCACACTGACAGGTTGATTACAGCTCACTGTGTCTCTGCTCTCTCTATATTTTGTCATTAATTAATTTCAAACACAGGTGGCTCCTGAGCTGAAAGCCATTTAGCATCATTTGTCTGATACAAAAATGTCTGTAATCAGCTCACAGTTTTATTCACTGTCACTGTGGTATGATGTGATATGGGCGCACATACATATACTGCTCCCTCAGCCAGCAAGTGTGATGGGGAACCAACCTCTTCATGGTTATTATTTTAGAGCTCAGTATCAAAGGTAAAAAAGCCACAGTGCAAAATGTCCAGATCCGTTAGCCAAAAAAGTAAATAAAGAGCCATGCAGGAACCCGATAGGCTGCTAGGTCACTGGTGTCAAATAGATATAGTCTATAGTGTCAAAACATGAACATATTTAGCATCTCAAAATCTCTATTGTTTTAACATTATGTTTTAGGGAAAATTCTACAAGGTAAGATGACACAATCCTGAGCTCTTTTTGCGATGCCATATTGTTCTAATTTAGGATTTATGCTTAAGGTTCATACAAAATTTTCTTTTTATTCCATTGGTTTATTGTGTAATGTTTGCATTATTTCAAATCAATTCATGACAAAAACATTATAGAGCACCCTTCTCCCCCACCAGCAATTGTCCCATGTCCTCTCTGCCCTGTAGGCTGTTCTTAATGACCCTGGTGTCTCCTGGATGCCCTGTGCGTATATGGTGTCTGTAGTTTAGGTCTTGGTCAGCTACGTTCAGAGGCTGCTGCGTTGGCATGTGCTGTTTGCTGTGTTTGTTGATGTCTGAATGTGTGATGTTGTCTCCACCTTCATCATCAATGTTTTTATGTGTTGAGATGAAGAATAATGATGATAGCACAGTGTAGGTGGTGCCTGACTCTCTCCTCTAAAAGGTACTGTTGTCTTCATCTCATGCTTTCACAATACTTCAAACATTTGTTATTTTTCATTCAATCCATCTAACTAACTATTTTAAGGATAAATCCCTTGAAATGATTTTTTTCTGTATAACCATTAACTATCAGTCCTTTTTGGGATCTTCCTGTAGCATCGTGCAACTTTAGGCAAATGTGAGGAGTAAAAATAGTCTTTTTCTAAGGTTATAAATGGTTTGTGTAAAGAAAGGTTCCTTGGGGTAAAGTTGCTATTAATAATACATGCCTGTGCACTGCCATTGATTGGTTGTCAGATCTGGCTTCAATTATTTAAACTTTAAATTCACCCGGTCAAAGTAACAACATGCTGTCAAGGTCTGAAATTTCAGAACATGTTTTTAGAGGTGTAAACTACAAGGTTAGAAAGTTTTCACATAATGTTATTTGTTATCTGTATAACTGCTATCTTTGTGAATTGAGAGTTTGTATTTCTGTCTCTCAAACCTGAATGCACATGTTAAAATGTGAACATTGATTAAAATCCTCAACATAAACGATAAATCAAATCGCAATTAATGTTTTGCAAAAAAGTTAGTAAAAGTAGTTAAATTACTGGCAGATTTCTACTGTAAAAAGCACAACGCATGCATGAAAAATAATACCCAAAGTATTAGCTGCTACTTTTTGTTTTTTTTTTATAGAATTTTAGTAAAATTTTAGAGAAAAGAATGAGGGAGTGAAGAGAGTGAATTAGCTGATTTAAACTGTTGCACTCTGCATATTCTCTGGTATGTGTTTGTATGTGTAGAAAGGAGCAGAGACAACAGTGACACAAGCATCGATTGGGACATTTGGGATTTGTGCCTTACTCAGTGGCTGATTTATATTCAATTACAAGAATAAGTGCAAGTACATGTTCAAAAATGTACACAAACATTACAGTAACATGAGTATTTTCCACCCAGTTACTGTCATGTCTCGAGTACTGATAGACCCAATATAGGCAGTGCTTATACATGCCGGCTTATACAGTCAGGTGGCTCTCCTTGTTAGCTGCTCTCAAACACCCTGCTGCCACTGCCACTATCACTCATTCCCTGTGTTCCTCTGCAGCTGTCTGTGCAGTGGCCTTCTTCCATCTGTCACTCCTCTGTGTCCCATCATGAAGAGTCCCATACGCTCGCCCCTCTTTCTCTCCTCTCCTCTCTCACCTCTCCTCTTTCTCCTCTCTACATCATTGACCCTCTTCTTCTCTCGTACTTCAGGTGGAGACTTGCAGGCGTCCAGTGGGAACGTGGACGAGGGTGGTCAGGAGGAGAGCCTGGACTGGGAGGAGGAGAAGGAGCAGGAGAGGCAGGCGTGTGAGGGGGACGACTTTGTACCACCCAAAATTATGGTGAGACAGTTGCTTCTGAAACACAAATAAACATCTATGATTAAATGGTGTGAAATAAATGTTTCTCATGAATGAGCCCAATAATTACAGCTAATAATAAAAAACAGAATGACACAATATTTTAAACTCTGAAAAGTGCCATATGGAATGTTTATAATGGATGGCCTGCCAGCAATGACATGTTATTCCTTTACCTGGAATGTTCCACAGTTTGACTTTAAAGGACCCACATTACGCTATTTTCGAATCTGTGTTATAAAGGCTTTCCTCATCAAAAATATACCTGCAGTTGTGTTTTGTTTCATTCACATATTTAACATACAAACATGCATATTTAGGCTGTGTTCTTCTCTCAAACAGAAAAATATGGGTCCCAGTATGGGACCTTTAAACTTGTCTATCTTCATGTTTTTTTCAAGGCATTGTTTTAGCAATAAAAACATCTGTAATTGTGTAAATGCAAATTAGATCGTTTAATGCCATACCGTGTAACATTCCAGGCATAGAAATGATCTCTTCTGAAGAGAAGCGGGTGGCCAACTCCCCACTAGAAAAGTAATGTACCTTTAACCAACTGCTAGTTGCCAGTTGAACACAATGTGTTATGAGAAACAACTCAGCAAAATGTAGATTAACTAAGGCTATTAAGATAAAGGTTTACTATCTCAAAGTTTTACTGTTGAGTGTCTTGAGATTCTACTATTCTACTCTACTATTTGCTAATCAAAAACTGTTGTTTTACTGTATTCCAGACAATAACAAAGCAGGACAGCTCCTCTTTCATAAACATATTACAGGTGATTAGATAATGCACAGTGAAAGCTTCAATAAAGACGCAGCTTAAGAAGTCATATTGAGCTAGATTATCTCATCTTTGCTTAGTTCTATATAATGTACATCATGCATTTTGGAAAAAAAACAATCCCATATGTGCCTGGAGCAGTGAGGAGGCAGACTGCCTGCTGCAGCTTGAATGTATGTCAGTTTTCCACTATTGACCTCTCTATAATAAAGTCAAAAAAGTTTTCACACTTGGCACTCCGAGAACCCCAGATCTAAATCAAGTCTATAACTGGACTCTAGTCAAACATGGTGCTAAATCAAGTCCAAAATAAGACTGATATATATGACTAAAGTAGTTCTGAATGTGTACTAACTCAAACGAGAACAAAGCATGAATAAAATAGACAAATTTAAAGGTGTACTATGTAATTTTTTTGGGTGGATGGGTGGATGGGTCCACTAGCTTCTTGTCTCATGGAGATGTTTTTGCTTTACCTGGAACATTTCACGGTATGGCAGGAAACCATAGACTGTATACATAAATGGACAGAGCTAACCTGTTAGCCACTGTGTTCCAAATGGAAGTTAGCATAGGCGCGCTTGGGCTCCATCAATAGTGCCTCCAATTCACTTACTATTGAAAGATTTTCACAATTCTCTTTGTAACTGCTGCAGTCAGACTCATCATCCTGACCTTAAAATGTTTAAATGTCATCTATCTGACCTATAACTTGCCCTGGTGTTTGAAAATATATAACTTAAATGTCATGCGGCAGAACATTCCCCACAATGCAATAACATCTCAATGAAGACAAGCAGATGGCATACCCTCCACTCAAAAAGTTACATAGTGCAACTAGGAATGTCACTATCATTAAATGAAAGCCTGACACTGCTATCTTTCTCTCACCTGCAGCTGATCTCATCCAAGGTCCCCAAGGCGGAGTATGTTCCCACTATAATCCGCAGGGATGACCCTTCAATCATCCCCATCCTCTATGTGAGTCCAACTACAAACAGACAGCCCTGACAGTTCAATAGCTCTACACCTGCTCTGCATAAGAAAATCACTTACAAAAACTCCTGCTCTGATGAATGCTAATGATGCTCTTTTCACTCCTATAGGATCATGAACATGCCACATTTGATGACATTTTAGGTGAGTGTACAGCCCTGCATATGAGATGTGCTGCACTCTACAAACATGTGTTTATTGTTTTATTTATTTATTGTTTATTTTGTTCAGTCACAGCATCCAGCTCTGATGAGTTTGAAGGTCATGAAAAATGAGCACTGTTACCATAGTGATTAACAATTCAAAACAATATATTAACCTGTGAATGGCTCAAAAGCTTATAAACAGGAAGCTAAACCCATCAATTAGCTTATGCAGTTTTCCATCCATCCATCCATGTTCTTTTGCTTTATCTGGGGCCGGGTTACGGAGGCAGCAGTTTCAGCAGTGAGGCCCAGACTTCCCTCCCCACACACTCTTCCTCGAGCTCTTCCGGGAGGATCCCAAGGCATTCCCAGGCCAACCGGAGGACATAGTCCCTCTAGCATGTCCCGAAACACCTCTCCATGGAGGCATCCAGGAGGCATCTGGAAAAGATGTCCGAGCCACCTCAGGTGGCTCCTCTTGAAGTGGAGCAGTAGCTCTACTCTGAGCTCCTCCTATGTGACTGAGCACCTCATCATATCTCTAAAGGCGGTGGAAACTCATTTCAACTGCTTGCATCCGCAATCTTGTCCTTTCGGTCATTACCCAGAGCTCATGACCATAGGTGAGGGTAGGAACGTAGATTGACCGGTAAATCGAGAGCTTTGCCTTCTGGTTCAGCTCCTTCTTCACCACAACAGTCCGATTCAGCGGCCGCATCACTGCAGATGCTGCACCGATCCGCCTGTCAATCTCACGGTCCATTCTTCCATAATTTGTGACCCCGAGATACTTGAACTCCTCCACTTGAGGCAGGGGCTGTCCACCCACCCGGAGAGTCAAGAACCATGGCCTCGGATTTGGAGGAGCTGATTTTTATCCCAGCCACTTCACACTCGGCTGCAAACCACCCCAGTGCACATTGCTGGTCCTGGATCGATGAAGCCATAAGGACAACATTATCTGCAAATAGCAGAGATGCAATCCTGTGGTCCCCAGACCGGACCCGCTCCGGCCCCTGGCTGCACCTAGAAATTCTGTCCATAAAAACAATGAACAGAACCGGTGACAAAGGGCAGCCCTGGTGGAGTCCAATCACCAGGAGCAGGTCTGACTTATTGCCGGTGATGCAAACACAGGTCCTGCTTCAGTCATACAGGGACTGAACAGTCCTTAGCAAAGGGCCCTGGACTCCGTACGCACAGAGCACCCCTCAAAGGACATCACGAGGGACACAGGCGAATGCCTGTTCCAGATCCAAAAAGCACATGGACCGGCTGGACAAACTCCCATGAACCCTCGAGCACCCGATGGAGAGTATAGAGCTGGTCCAGTGTTCCGTGACTGGAAAAAAACCCCACACTACTCCTCTTGAATCTGAGGTTCCACTATCGGTCGGATTCTCCTCTCCACTACCCTAGTATAGACATTACCGGGTGATTCAACTGTTGTTCAAACACACCCTCTGGTCCCCCTTCTTATACAGAGGGGCCACCACCCCAGTCTCCCAGTCCAGCAGTACTGTCCTGGACACGTGATGTTGCAGAGACATGTCAGTCAAGACAGCCCTACAATATCCAGAGATCTCATGCAGTTTTTTTTTGTTTTTTTTAGCAAATACTTATATACAACTGAAAAACAAATTGCTCCGGTAGGATTAATAAAACTGTCTGATAACTGATATAACTGCGTAATCCTCTAACCATAGTCAGCTGTAGCAGTGATTTGCTATAATTCAGTGTCCCACAACTTCACACATACACACTCTCTTTCTCTCTCACCCCCCCCCCCCCCCCCCCCCCCCCCCCCCACACACACACACCCCTACAGACACAGACACACACAAAATAGTCCAAACTAGATAGTTTCAGTTCTAATGAACCAGTTGCACGTAATACTGCATCAGAAATATTTTATACTTGTTGCTCTTTATTAATATTGGGGTGTCCATTTTATCCACTGATAAAACAGGAGTCGCACAGAGAAAAATATTTTCTGAAGTTTGTGCATTACATGTTCCCATGGAAACTTGTTAGTATTATGGTGTCAGTGTCTATGAAGCAAAGAAGAAAACCCAATGCACAAAATAACAGCATACAGTAATTGCAAACCACCCTTGGCTTTTGCATATTATACATATTCTGCTGAGTGTATTGTAGACTTCTTATAATCAGACGCTTTAATAATGATGTGAAATGGGAAAAGCAATATCCTGTGCTACAACTGCAATTATGAGCTGAACCAGGCAAAATGGCTGGAACAATGATGCTAATATATGCAAATTAACATTTCATTAATAACCATCTGGTTTATTACCACTAAATGGTCTCATAGATGTTTTATAATGATTTACTCTGCACTGATACCAATAGTTTGCAGTCACTGCATGTACTTTAGTTCCTACGTTTACATCTGTAGTGTTTTGTTATCTTATTTTATAATGACATCATATTTGCTATAGGATCAAATATAAACAGCAGCCCTTGCTCTACTGTATCTGTTCTTGAACTCAGGCACTAGAGATTTCCCTTTATAATATCTTTTTTATGTGGATACTCTCCCTGCTCGGTTGGCTCTTTTAAAACTCCCTTTTCTTTTGTCTCTCACAGAGGAGATAGAGAAGAAGCTCACAGCATACAGACGGGGCAGCAAGTTCTGGAGAATGCTCATCTTTTGTCAGGTTAGAGGCACACAAAAATAAAAAATAAATAAATAAATATTGAACAGTTCATCTTGGCACAGGTTTTGAGTGTTTAATAATAAATACAATTAAAATATGTACAGAATTATTATTTGTGTTCATACAAAATAACTTTGTTTCCAAAAGAAGTTGCATGGAATCAAGTGAAGCAGTTTGAATAAGACTGAAAACAATATCTATTTTCAAGCTTAAACAGACTCATTCAGCAGTATTGGTCATATATGCATGATTGAAACAAAACACAGGATATGTTTTTCATATGGAAAGATGAGGGGGGCATAACATGGTGAATAGCTAAAAAGTGGATTTAAATCTATATAGGATATTTAATGTTGAAATGCGTAGTTCATATGAGTTAAAAAAACACCCTTTAAATCAATTTACCTCTTGCTCTTTATATAGAAAAATAAGCACCATAATCATGTGATGCATTCCTGTTATAGTGTCCCATGTATCATACACAGTTTTTGTTTTCTCTTCCCTCTTCTTATCTTCTTTCACTTTAAGCTCTGTCCAAATAGCAGATAATAGTCTCTCTCTCCAGTGTAGTATTTACATTGAGCTCTGCTGTGACTGTGCAGAGGGTAATTGGAGTGTGCTCTCTTTCAGGGTGGTCCTGGTCATCTGTACTTACTCAAGAATAAAGTGGCTACATTTGCCAAGGTTGAAAAAGAAGAGGACATGAGCCAGTAAGTTACACTGATTCTCTGCATGCTTCTACTGCAATCCTATATATTCCATCAACTTATGTATTTCAAATACTGCTTTTGACTCTTACATTGTTTGTCTGTTTGTTATCTACTCTGGACCACGAGTCTGCAACAAAGATCTATCTATCTGTCTTAAAGAGAAGGTAGTCTGTGCTATTACTGCTAAAAAAAAAAAAAAATGCAATCACAACTGAACTTTGGTTGGCAGTGACAACATATAGAGAATACAGTTCTTTCTTATGAAAGCTCAGAACCTTTGTTATTCACTCAATGAGCTACAGAGGCTGCACTAGCACTGATTAATGACTGACTGAAGGTGTTGGGTTTTAGGTCCTTTTACCTTTAGTTCTTTTACCTTGGATCTGGGGACACTGATAGATCATGTTTATGAAATTTCAAATACAAATTCTATATCCCCTCCCTTTAATATGTACATTTCACAAAAGCACTTACTGCACAACATGTATTGTGTTGTTTTGAAATGGAGTAAAATTAACAATGAATAGATAAGTTGATTATTTATTCACAGATTCTGGAAAAGATTAAGTCGCTTGATGAGCAAGATCAACCCTGAACCAAACCTCATTCACATCATGGGCTGCTACGTCCTGGGGAACCCAAACGGAGAGAAGGTACTTGACCAAAGCCACTCCATCAGTGGAGAAGATTACTGTGAGATCACTGCAGACACTACAAGTCTATGTGTGCTAGATGTCTCTGGTGATACGGCGCAGAGCTGAGGATGGGATCTGTTATCTGACCACTTGTTGAGAGGAGGTGTCTTAGTTATAGACAAATAAAATCACTACACAGACAGCAAGTAAATGGTTAATACTGTTACATTTGATATTACATTATGCAAATTACTGCTCTTATCTATAGTATCACCAAGTACTACCTAAGAAAGTACCACCAGATCTAAACAAAATCTATAACTGAACTAATAAAGATTGAATTTATGCTAAACTAGGTATAAAAATTGCTTTATTCTTGGTACATTAATTTTATGCAAGAATTAATCCAAAGAAGAACAAACATGTGGATAATATACACCTTAAATTAAACACACACTAGAAATGCCAAGGATCCAATTTTTGCAAGAAATAGAGTGTACTCATTACTATCTCCCGGACACATTGTGATATTTCTAGTCTCTCTCTTTGTCTTGTCCTTTATGTCATTTCAATTTGTTGAACAATTCTTTTTCATTCTGGCTCTGAGCTCTCCCATTGTCTGTGTGCCTTGTCTGCACCTGCGCTTCTGTGATGTAAATGTTTGTGGATATAGCAGGGATCTACTCTGACTGATCCACACCTTGACAAAAAAAACAAAAAAAAACAAAAAAAAACTTCCACTCTCTCTTCTAAAGAAAAGAAAAGAACCAGGCAGACCCCACACACAGACAGGAGAGATATTAGCTTGACCCAGCTGGTTGTGTCTGCCAGAATGCTTTGTTACATAAAGTGGATCTCTGCGTCCTTGATGGGCAGCCTGGCAGCCAGCATTATGTATCCCTCCCCGTCTCCAGCCAAACACAAATGAAGTGCGCACATCCAAAAAGAAAAATGGTGCATTTTCAGTATTTGGCATAGTCCCAAAGATCTCCAAGTGATTTCCCTCGTGGGAGGCTACCAGGCATTTTCTGTAGAAATGAAGACAGATACACAACAGTTTGTTTAAAATGATTTGCAATATGCATTGTGTCATAGGAAAACATATTTATTTATTTATTTATTGGTTTATTTGACAGGGACAGTGTACATTAATAGCATTGCTGCAAATGCACCAGAATTAGCCAAAAGGCTATTTTTCATCCGTTGTCCCTGGACAGATGGCAAACCTGTCTCCCTATATAAATTTATGAATCCTTCTTTGGTTTTATAAAAACAATTTTATATAATCATATTATTATTATTATTGTTATTATTATTATTATTATTATTATTATTATTATTATTAGTAGTAGTAGTAGTAGTAGTAGTAGTAGTAGTAGTAGTAGTAGTAGTAGTAGTAGTAGTAGTAGTATTAATTCTTATACACACACGCATGCACGCACATATCTATCTATCTATCTATCTATCTATCTATCTATCTATAGATAGATAGATAGATAGATAGATAGATAGATAGACAGACAGACAGACAGACAGACAGACAGACAGACAGACAGACAGACAGACAGACAGACAGACAGACAGACAGACAGATATAGATACACATACACACACACACATATATAGATATACTACAGCAGTTACTCCAATAACAGCTTACCATAACTGAGTATGGAGTGAATGAATAATACACTATAATACACTATAAATACTATCTCTGTACAAAAAAAGCGCTATACAAATTAAATGTATAATTATTCTTATGATTTTCTTTTCAGTGAGTAGTTGTTATGTTTGGACACTTTTTCCCCTTGTATTCTTTATTGCTTATATTTTTAGTAGTACGTTTTCCCAGTTATTCATATTTTTCTTATATATATTTTTTATTATTTCTAGTTAGTTATTAGTTTAGATTTAGAACTTTTGCCTATTTTTGCTCTCTTCGCCCGGCACTGTCCGCTGGTCTCAGCTTGCTCTCCTGTACGTCAGAGCTTTTTTTTGTTTGACCTGGTGAGTCCGGACATCCTGTTTTTGGTCTTTATTTTGTTTATGGATAATTTATGGGTGTTTTTTTTTTGGGTAGGGACAGCATCCCTATTTTACATTGGCTGGCTCACCATGGGCTTTTTCCTTTGTTACTTTGTTTGATCCAGTCTGACCCAGTTTCACAATGTACACCATATAACTCCCCTTTAGTTATTCGATTCTGTCTGCACAATCCCAGCCTCTGTGGGCCAGAGCACTGCGGGCTTGTCCAGGTGACTCAAGCCATTGCATCCCCTCTCTAGAGACATGCTTCTCTGCCCCTATCTCCCCAGACACTACCTCTTCTCCCAATGTGGCAGCCCTCTGCTTTTATCAATTTTCAAAGAGCTGCAGAGTAATGAAAGCTCCACATCCTTTCTATTATTTGGGCATTAGAAAGTAGAAACAAAGATACTTTAGTCTTTGATATCTCTGATGTGGGCTTTTAAGGATTTCTTCTGCATACCAAACTTTTAGATTCTGGCACCTGGGTAGACTCTCAATTTTCTACAACTCTAGAGCGGTAGTGGTCCCATAAATCAAAGACAAATTGACTTTTGGTTGTCTTGTCCTTGTTACCTGCACAGGAAGAATGCATGTGTGATTGGTCTTTTATAATGAGCAGGATTCATGGTCACAGTTGTTTGTGTTGTGGTGTGAGAGGAAGGAGTATGAGATATCTCTTGCAGTGAGCATCACTTATAGTATAGGATTAATTGGGATGTGCTTTTCTTTCCTCTTATCGGTGGACAACAGCTGTTCCAGAAACTGAAGAATCTGATGAGGCCTTATTCAGTGGAGTTCGAGTCACCGCTGGAGCTGTCTGCGCAGGGTGAGACTCTTATTTCATGATTGTCCACCACATTATATAATGAACATTTTTTACAACAAATTCAATTTCAGGATTCATTTGATATAATTGCACAAGGCCCATATAGATGTTATTGCTTTGTAAAGTTCCACAGTATGACATTTAACTTATCTATGCAAGTAATGTGACCAGGCCAATTTACTGGTCAAATCTGTGGAGAAGCAACCCTGATCAAATAAGAATATATGTTTTCAATGTATTAATTAAGGTATTAAAACACCTGTAATAAACGCTCATTAAAAAGTTTAATGCCAAACCATTAAGGCCATCTACCAGAAAGGTTACATAATGCATCTTTAAATGCAATGATTTAATCTTGAACTTAATATTCTATGTTGCATGATTTAACAATAAGATTTCAAACTCACTGTTACTTAAAATTCAAAGTAACATTCAAGAAAGTAGCCTAATTTGCATGTTCTACTATAACACTTGTTTTTTGATTGCACAATCATGAATCACCGTGTGAAGTGGAGTCTTTACCAAGGCACCTCACTGGAGTCGCTGTGACCACCATTATTTCATGGTTCATCTGAGGCCCCCACCCTCCTTTCACCTCTCAATCTTCAAGTGATTTGCCTCAGCTTGATGCCTAACTTGTGAAGTTGTGCTACATAATAGCAACACAAAAAAGTGACGGCATCAGTAATAATGCATTTGGTCATTTACTTAAAATAATTTTACAATCTTTGATTACAAATTGTAGAGTTACATATGCTGCCATTGTAGCATGTACTTCTTTACAACTGTTTTAATTTAATGTACTGTTTAAATGTATTTGTTTGTCTTGTTATACCTCACTGTTTTTGTTTGTTTTAAGCCATTTGCTGTTTTTATTTTAATATTGAGAGAAAAAAAAAATGATGCCAAAGCATAATGAGAACTGTACCTACAAGTTACATTTTACAGAAAAAGTACAAAAAATATATATATCCAGAATAAATGTGAATAGAACATTAGTAGGAACAAATCACTCAAACACATTTCATACACACCCCACTTAACTGTCCTTTTGCCTCCAGGCAAAGAGATGATCGAGCTGTACTTTGACTTCCGCCTGTACCGGCTGTGGAAGACGCGGCAGCACTCCAAGCTCTTAGACTATGAAGACTTTTTGTGACCCAGAGGCCATGGGGTTATGGGCCCATGCTAAGAAGCCACGACCACAACCACCTGCTCAACCTGATCCAGTGACTGTCCACCCCATTCACCACACATTCATTCACCGGAGACAAGCCAGAAGAAGACAGACATTACCAGAGCTCTTTTTCCAGGCCAAGGCTCAAATAAAGGGCAGACAAAAATGACTGGAATATTGTGTTATAAGTGTGTATAAAATCCCATCTTAAAGTGCATATGACAGGTTAGATATTGCAGCAAATCATAGTTAACACAATTATATTTAGATTTTACTACAAATCTTGTCTAGTTTTTAATTATTATTTTTTTCTTTTATAAGTTTATCATTTTACTTCCTGGTTGGATATGGGCAGCAGATGTGACATAGTGGTAATTCCATAACTGTTACCAAGCAACCATAACCTTCACAAGGGGTGAAACTTGTCTAATTTACACAGTAGTTATGATTAGACTGATTAAAATGATGCTGTTGATGACATAAATAGAGGTATTTTGTACTTTCCTGTATTTTTGTGCTTTTCTTTTCAATGTTTGTTTTCCACTTGCATATTTACCACAGGTACAATCCCACCAAACCAAGTAATACCTAGAAAAACATGAAAACCTGTGATATGCACTTTAATTATTATTTTTGAGGCTATTGTGCTTCAGAAAGTATTGCCGCTTTCTTTAGCATGGTTCTGTGTTTTGACCGGACCTTATCATAATACAAGTCTATGAAAATTCATTTCGTCAATGTGTGTGAATATCTAGCATAGCTTTAGTCATGCTAATAATGAGAATATTAAAGCATCATTTATTTTTAAGTACATTGTTGTGCTGTTTCATATGGGAATACTTTGAAATAACTCAGGTTTTAGCCATGATGTAATTACTCTGTTTGTCTAATTATCAAAATATTGTAACCATCAGCGTCGCTTGGAACGAATGTAATCTCTAAAAACGTGTCTTTGTTTTTGAGATGTTTTGGTAAAATGTGCAAAATGTGAAACTAAACTTGTTGTTATGTGCGTGTGTGTGTGTGTCGCCATGTTTAAATACTAATGTTTTGTGCGTGCTCCGTTTCCGCAGCAAAATTAATATTCTCTCCGATTACATGAGCAAGTGGTGTGATCCATGATGTCAAGTGGGATGTAACAGCCATCAAAAGGCACCTCGCTGGAGTCGCCCTTTTTCCCACATCCTTTCCCAGCTGCTTGGCCCCATGCTCTTGTCCCCCCTTAGCCAAACAAGCCTCCTCCACCTCTCATTCCTCTGGGCAGGCATCCAAACCAGAGGAGACTTTTGGGCAGATTTATCGGTGCTTGAAGCCATTAGGACTGGCTCTGTAGGTCCCAGCTGGTTACAGGAGGGTGAATATGCATCAGGTGTTTGTGGCCATGAATCCTGCCCAAATGAATAGTGCTGTCATAAATATTTACAGAGCAGGTGAAAATGCAGTTAAAGATCTACATGTTAAAGGGGCACTACATGACCTTTCTGGTATACAGTCAGGTGTTTTTATTACTCAAAAACACCTTAAAATCATGCATTCTTACTGTTAGTGGGCTCACCTCTCCACAGAGCTGACCTGCAACTTAGCCCGGTGTAGTCACCTGCTCAACTCCATGAAGACAGATCACTTTAATTCCATAGTTACATAGTGCACCTTTAAAGACAAGAGTTCAAGGGAGTTCAAATCAACAATTAAGTGCACAGACAACTAGATAAATAAATGATTATTATAATAATAAAACATCTTTGCTGAATCATATTTAAATTTTGTCTCAAATTTCTGTTTGATGGCCAGTTTGCCAGTTTATCCAATGTTTTTCAAGACATACCACCAATGAGTCTCATATGTTTGCAATTTTGTGTGTTATTGCAGGCTCAGTGTCTTCATCATCTAAAATAATTTGCACATTCAAGTGATTATCATGTGGTTTAATTATCAGGTATACATTTTGGATTTAAATTGTTAAATTGGTATAGTCCCTTCTAAGTGTGTTCCATTTCAAATTGTAGTAATTTGAATAACACCTCCAACATTTGCCTATAAAACATAATCATTTTGTCAGACCTGTTGCAGCTGAGAGGTTGGTGGGAGGCTTTTTGCATTATTTCTATAAGAGCCATGAAATTCTACTGCCTAGTCAAAAAAACATATAGTGAAACCATTGGACACCCCTCACTTGAGAGTGAATCCTGCTTCATGCGTCCCAAAACAGCACTTGCCTACGCTTCAATGAATATGCAGAAAGTTTACAGCGCACACACAACAGTTATTTTCCAGTTTTGTGTTTGTTTTTAGTGCTCCGAATTCTGCCTATGTACAATGTGTTTTTACCTGTAGTACAATAACTGCTTCCCATTTGTCCATGTTTTAGTTGTATTTGATTTTTCGGTTGACATTATGTGCCGCCTCTGTTAGGTGGGAGTCAATGGGGGTCGTTGCTAAAAGCTCTCCGTGGTTTGACTGGCAGAAGGGTGCTTTTATTTGCTTTGGATCTCTCTCTGATATTACTGTGCTGGTAGGGCTATTGTTCAACCAGCCCAAACCTGAGTCACGTACAATTTCTGTTTTCCAACATCAGAAATTTGACGGTTATACAAGCTGTCTTACTGTTGAGCCTTTCTATCTCCTCAAAAGCATTAAGCTGCCACAATCTTGCCCTGGAGAGCTGCTGTTTAGCTGACATGTTTGAAAAATCACTAAAAGTGTTTTCATTTGAAGTGGTGCAGGTCACAGCCATGGAGAAGTCATGTACTGTATGTATGTCCATGTGTTGTCAGTCAATGTAGTGATCCCGTGCTATTAAGCAGACAGGCTGTGATATGATAGGAGAGGCACTGACTCAGGAGTTTGAGAGAGCATTTTGTGTTTGGTTTTTCTTCAGGAATAAACAGAGCAGTTCACAGGAAATCTAATTAAAGATGCAAATGTATCATAACTTTGACTCTGGTTTGCATCATTTACCCGGCACCTCACCAGAAGGGGTTGAAGTTCAAACACATTAGACATACATTTTACTAACTCTTAAATTAGGTAAAATAATGAATTATTCGTTCACTCACAATCAAGCTACCCCTGTCGCCGTAGATGCCCACTGGGTGACTGACAGGAACATGACTGTCAAGCTGTGCGGCACCGACCACCAGTCACTCACCACATTCAGTATGGTGGAATATCACGCAGAAGAGACGTGAAGGGAGCTGGATCCCAAACCAACTGGTCATAATTGCTAAAGGTTTTGATTTCTAACGATTAAAACCAATTGGTTTATTTGTTATAGGGTGGCGCCACTCTTGCTGTTCTCTTGCTGTTTACAATGCACAAATTAAATTAGATGAATTTATTATTATGCATTGAGAGTACTCCTCCATGAGTCTTTTACCAGGCCAGACCAGATTGTTCTGCCAAGTTTTATACTTTTCCTGTCTTAGCTGGCTCAAGCCCAGTTAAGGAATGCATTAGCAGACAAAGAACAAAGTAAAAAGTTGTCTTTGTCACTTTTCCATTTCCATTCTCCCAACCAATTACTAACCAGTTATCCAGCAGGGCAAAGAATGGTGGACTCCCTATTGATAGATTCTCCAGTAAACTGACATAGTGCAAACTCTAGAT
The DNA here is from genome assembly GCF_009829125.3 of Periophthalmus magnuspinnatus. Classification (NCBI taxonomy): domain Eukaryota; kingdom Metazoa; phylum Chordata; class Actinopteri; order Gobiiformes; family Gobiidae; genus Periophthalmus; species Periophthalmus magnuspinnatus. Next base: position 4,429,633 of record NC_047137.1, read on the forward strand.
TGAAAACAACGCCAAAGTACCAATATGGCAAATTATTATTTTTGTTTTTTTCCCATTAAGTAGACTAATTGTCAAGCATTCTGGGTATGCCCCATTACTTTTCCCATAGAATTTCTCAAATACACAAAGTTTATCAGATCCAGACTAACATTTGATTTGCAGTTCAGAGTTCAAACTTCCCTGGAAGTAAACCATCCAGTCTTGTGCATGTTCAGATAAGCAGGTGGGGTTTAGGAGTTTAAAGGTGTCTTATCAGTGTGGCCTAAAAAAACTCAGTGGACTTGTGCTCCACATATATTGTCCCTGCTGCATTTATAAACTCATTTGTATGGGTCATTTTCCTCCTGCAAACACCAACATATATTAATATTACACATTTAGCCTAATTAACAAGTGTTTTCACAAAGTGTCCAGAATAGACTGAAAAAACAACTCCACACTGCCAGTTATAGCACGGTGCACTGCTATAAGCCAGAGACTTTACTTTCATTATTATTCAGTTGGAGTAGGATCTGAAAAAGACATATCTCAACTACCTATTTATACTATATTTATACTATATAGTATACTTACTATACTTAACCTATATTAACCATGTATTAATCCCTCGTAAGACAAATTCATTCTCTATATTTGACCCTTTGTGAGAAAAGATTGATAACATGTACACTTGTGTAAATGGTGCTCCTTTAGACTTGAGGTAAGATGGCTAGTTTGAAGCAGACAGGGGCATAGACATTTTTGTCCTGCATATGACTGCTGATGATATCATAAGAACTCAAAAAATCAAAGAGGGCCTATGTGTGAAATTGTGTGTTTTGGTATAGCTTGTACTTTTAAGTGGTACACAGATTCCTCCACTATCCTAGAATTTTTCATTTAATCTGTGTTTTAACATAATCTGACCAGAAATAATTTATTTAAGTGGAACTACAAACAGGTAAGCTGATTTGTGTTGTTAAATAAGTATGTATTTATTTTACCAAAAATAAAAGCCTTACATTTAGGCTAGATCTAAATAACATTTGTAGCCTAAAACAAGGTATGGACTGGTTAATAGGCTTAGACCTGCTGGGACTTGGAAAGGTAAACATTTTTTTTAAGGTACTTCATCTGAAAGATCTGAGAACCACTAGGCTTTTTACTATGGCAGATGGTTTAACTTGTTCTTAATTATTCACTTTTTGATTCACATTTTGTGCCAAGCATGTTCATTTTCATGCACAATAGATACAATCCTCCAGTCAATTGATACACTGTGGTTGCTTACTACGCTGGCTCCAGTAGCATTGTCAAAAAAGTACAAAAGACACATTTCTGGAGATTGTATATACCTTCCCTTTATGAGCTCAGGAGCTAGCTGATGGAAATATAGCCCCCAAACTGTGTGAACAACCTTTCTAACCATCAATCACAGCCTGACACAACACCTTTATTTAGACATGGTGGGTGACAACATTCAATAATTAAGTTAGTTACTGCATTGCTCTTTATTTGAAATGTTTTAAATTTATTTATTTAAAGGGCCAACATTGCACTATTTTTGTTTTGCGTTTATAATGTTTTCTCTTCACAAGTATACCTGGAGTTGTGTTTTATTCCTTCACACAAACCCTGCATAGTTCTTCTCTCAAAGTGAAAACACCCAGTTCCTCTTTGTGATGTACTCAGACTTGAACTTCAACAGCCACATCAAATCAGTAACATCTGTATCTTTTTACCATCAAAACGGCTGCAGCACATCCAGAACGCTGCTGCTCGGGTCCTGACTAGAACCAGGAAGTACGAGCACATAAGTCCTGTGCTCAGGTCTCTGCACTGGCTTCCTGTAGCTCAAAGAATAGACTTTAAAGCAGCTCTGCTTGTGAACAAGTCTCTCCATGGATTAGCACCAAAGTACATCTCTGACATGTTAGTACCATATGAACCATCTCACACTCTGAGGACCTCAGGGACCGGCCTCCTCCTGGTGCCCAGTCAGGACTAAACATGGGGAATCAGCATTTCAGTTTTATGCAGCTAAAACTTGGAACAGTCTTCCTGAAGATGTGAGACAGGCCTCTACTTTGACTATGTTTAAATCCAGGCTCAAAACAGTTGTTTAGATGTGCATATGACTGAAAGGTTTTGATTCTGCACTCTTCAGTTTTAATGTTAATTTTATGATGATTATTTGCGATTATTTATGTTTTGATTTGTGTGATTTTAATGTCCTCTTATTCTGTAAAGCACTTTGAATTACTTTGTGTATGAATTGTGCTATACAAATAAACTTGCCTTGCCTTGCATTGTCTTGATTTCATTATGTGATGATACAGGAGGTGCTCCATTTCAGCCCTAACTTTGAAGTTACAGCTATTGTTTTAGCGTCTCTGAAACGGCTTCACTCCTCGGTGCACCAGCAGACATTTAATGCTAACAAACATTAGCATGCTAACTTTGCACTTTCAGATTTTTGGAGGATAAACCGCTTTATAATTACATGTAGATAGCGAACAGCTGTCTCATTTCTGTTGTAAAAGATGCTTATACAATATATTTGTACTAGGGCAAAACGAGTTTTACTCAACATGGGAAAAAAAAAATCAGGTACAGCCACTTAAACATAATGGACATTAATAAGGTTTAATAAGGGGAACGTCACAGTTTGTGGGGGTTTTATTTGTTTATTTTTTACTGCCAATGTCTCTAATTCCTCAGTCATCCAGGTATGATCAATAGTAAAAGAAAAACATGAAATCTGTTAACTTTTTTTTAACAGATTTTATATTTTTCTTTGACTATTGCTGCTGTTGTTGATGTGTTGCTTCAAGTCAAGTGGAGAAGTTTCTGCTGATGTCTTCAATCAGCAGAAACTTCTTGTTGTTGCTTCTCACCGACTTCTGCTTTTCCTACTATCACTACAACTGATTCCAATCATATTTATAGTAGTGTCTTGTGGAGTCTAGGGAGGTGTTACTGTCCTATTGCCGTTTACTCTTGTGATGCATACTTGGACCACAAATACTCAGCACATTCCCAAAGGACCGTAGACAGTACCACACCTCCAGCGACCACAGTAGAACCGGTCATGTAGCTGCAGAATGCCACTTGTCCTGCTAAAACGCTTCCAAAGGCGAGGAATTTCCACGGCCCCCAACCATAGTCCCGATAGGGAGTGTCCAATTCCTCTTCTGTACCCGCAGAGTCTTCAGGGGGAGTGTGTAAGGGAGAGTTCTCAGGTATCATGTCCTCAGGAATGTTGATGACCACATGTGAATTGACAGTAGCCTCTTGCTGTATTGGCTCTGGATCCATAAACACAGGGGGAGTGTGAAAAGGAGATTCCCCAGGTATCATGTCCTCAGGAATGTTGATGACCACATGTGTATTGACAGTAGCCTCTTGCTGTATAGGCTCTGGATCCATAAACACAGGGGGAGTGTGAAAGGGAGAGCTCCTCTGATAGTAAATATTATCTGTTACTGCCACAGGTGGGCGCTGCAGGTTAGAACTGTTCAGAGGACTCACCTGAGGCACAGTGGGCTGCTGCAGAGCAAAAGTCATGGTGAGGTGGGCCTGCTCACTGTACTGGCTGTCCTCATTCTTCAGGTGCTCCAATGTAACGAAGGGGTGTTTGAGAGCATTTTTGGGGCTGATCCTTAGGTCAGGGTCTGGCTGCAGGAGTTTCTCAAGGAGGTCTACAAATACCATTTTGTCTCTGTGTTTTAGACACTCAGATATGGGAGGATCCTCCTGAATAAAAGCACACATTAAATTCTGAGCATATTCCAGTGGGTCAGGCGAGGCATCAAACTCTACCATCCCAAACTCATCTCTCGTCAGAAACCTCCACTGGTTACAGCTGTCTGTGGGGATGAAGTAGAGGTGGCTGAACTGGCCTCTCCTCAACAGTCTTCTGCTGGAACATCCCATCAGGTTAAAGATGGACCTCAGGTTGCTGTAATATGAACCATCATTGAAAAGACCATGACCAAGGATACACTCCCCCAGAGTACAGCCCAGAGACCACATGTCCAAAGCCCCAGACACCGGGCAGCCCAGAGTGACCTCTGGAGCCCTGTACCTTAATGGCTGAATGACATCTGTATAGAGCAGCTCGGAGGTGTAACAAGCACCACCAAAGTCAGTGAGCTTGACTTTGAAAGGCTGATCCGTTTGGTTGACCAGCATCACATTATCTGGCTTTAAGTCAGCGTGTACAATCCCAGCGCTCCAGAGGGCCTCCAGAGCTACCAGGAGCTGCTGGGTAACCGGCCTTAACTCATTCAGAGAGAGAGGGCCTCTACGCCGATTCATCAGGTCCAAGAGACTCTGGTCTAACATTTCAAACACCAAACATTGGCATGTCAGATCTGTGAAGTATTCAATCATCTTCACTATGTTATTCTGGTCAGGATTTCTCAGGCTCAAGTCCTTCAAGATCCTGGCTTCTTTTTCAAAGCTGTGTCGGAGGTCCCTTGTGTATTTAACAGCCACAACATCTAGGTTTGGAGGCTTATAGCATTTGGCAACTTCGCCAAAAGACCCTGCCCCGAGTAAATCCATGACAACATATTCTCCCAACATGTCGGGTTCTGGCTGTGCTCGATCCATAGTATTGTATACTGTACTCATAATGGCGAGTGGAGTGGAGTTTGATGAAAATAGCGTTAGCTGTGTAAGCTCGTGTGAAGACAGTTGCTTCTGAGTTTGAGAAAACCCTAACCCTTACACATCAGATCCACAACATTGTCCACTGATGTCACAAAGCGACTTCAAAGCTCCTCTGACGTCACAAAGCCTCTAGGGTCAAACTCCTCCATCCCTGAGCGCTTTGTGACGTCACAAAGCCTCTAGGGCAGTGGTTCTTAACCTGGGTTCGATCGAACCCTAGGGGTTCGGTGAGTCAGTCCCAGGGGTTCAATTCATTCTGCGCTATTTTTCAATGTGAGTCAGTGAGTGTGACCGGGGACGAGCTGCTCCAACCACTTTTGTGATTCACATACGTATCTGCGCAGCTTATCAACGTCATTGACAGGCTCCTCATGTCCCGCTCCCAGTGTTTCAGCTGATGTGGCCGATGTGGAGTGAAGACTCGATGATGATTTTAAGTGTTTAACCGCTGAACGTTCCGACGGCCCGCCCTCGGGCAAAGACCCTCGCGTAAAATTACGCGCGCGTAATTGCGTAATTTTACGCACTGTTTTGCAACAGTTTTGCGTTTTAAACATGACGAAACGGACAAAACAAAGGAAGTACGCGACCGAGGACACTGTGGATGTTTGTACAAGTTAAACTAGAGGCATCTCGAACCCGGAGCGGTTCGTGGAACCGAGTGAAGATCTCATGGTGGACTGAGGAGTAGAGGACATTATGATTTGATGGACTGGATGCTTTTCCTGATCGGTAAGCGTGGTTTATTCTGCTATTGACTCAATTGTAGGTCAAATGTGTATTATGTGTAATTATTAGCATTAGCTAATGCCAATCTGCCCCCCCCTCCGACTACCAATCATTCACTCACACACCACTTTGGTGAAGTGTCTTGCCTAGGGACACAATGACAAAACTAAGGACACAATGACAGAAGTTGGTTCGAGCGGGACTCGATCCTCCAACCTCTGTCACAGAATGACTGTCACACTGTCACATGTGCAGTGTGTTCTTAGTTTCCAGTGTGTGTTTGTTCACTGTTTGCAGTGTGTGGTTTGTAAATATATATTTATTTTGACCCATACCACTTGTTTTGAATATATTTTATTTACAAAAACACATTATATATATTGTGTTTTGATATGATATATAAATGTACAGTAATAGAGCAGCTGGGTGTGCAGATACAGATTCCTCTCTGTGTATTGGTCATTGAATACTGTCACTTTGAACGGCATAAAAACATAAAACGACATAAAAACGAAGAAAAGGAACAGACTTTGCTGTGAAAATGACATGAGAGTGGCCAAGGTGAAGCCATGCATTTCTGAACTGGTCTCTCAAAGGCAACAGCAGGTCACACTGATTTGCAGTAAATATTCATTATTATTCTAGTGTGATGGAAATTAGGTGATGGGTGTGTATTAAAATGTTAAAAATAATAAATAGCATAAATACAATAAGTTCATTATTGGAATACATAATACAATACAAAATTAAAATTATTTTAGTGTGGTAGTGTTAAAAAAGGTCATGTCTTTGTGAAAAGGTATGTATGTAATTTGTTGTGAGTGTATACATTGTATTGGTTTTATTCTTTGAACACAGTGATGTTAATGCACGATTTATTTTGTGCACCAGTAAAACACACATATGGCTTGAATTTGAAAAAAATTATATTTTATCTTTCAATAAAGAAGGGTTCGGTGAATGTGCATATGAAACTGGTGGGGTTCAGTACCTCCAACAAGGTTAAGAACCACTGCATTAGAGACTTCCCATTGACAATTTCAACTGTACAAAAGGTAAAACAAACATTAAAAATAAAAGCAATGACTTAAAGTTATTCTAGAGTATTGAAGAGTGAAACAGTTGAGTTGAGTTAACCTTAATACTACCACTAAATGACATCTAAAGAAGAAACAGAGCATTTTGAGCTCTGGGGATGTAAACAGCCTAGTAAAACAGGATTACTGAAACTTGCGTGAATGAAACAAAACACAACTCCAGGTGTACAGCATGACATGGTAAAAGCATACAAGTCCATTTTGCATAATATAAGACTTTTAAAACATCCTCCTCCCCGGTTGTGATGCTATATGATAGTATTTTATGTGAGTGTACGAGCAATAAATGCTTTGAGCTGCTCTCATTGACTACACCTGTGTGTAGTATCTGTAATGTTCTCACAGAGTGCTGAGCCATCACCACGCTGCACCATCTAGCTGCTGTGTTTCTGCCACAGGCCCTGCTCCTTGTGAGCCCACCCTCCAGCAGGTAAACAATTAATGACGAGTGAATGCTGCGATTGTGTCTCCATCAGCACATATTCACTGCTGAAGTCGGGCTTTGGGGGTCCCTGGTGTAGTGCAGTACACAGAGAGGCAAAACAAAGAGCAGGACCTGGAAGAGCCTGTGAACTGCAACCATACCACATAACTGATGACTCTTATGCGATGGAAAATGTAAGTATATAGGCCACACAGCAGCATGTTTCAGTTCTTTTGGGCTCTGTCTGCAAATAAAGGTTAAATATAGGTTTGTTAGATCTGAGAAATGTTTGTGAACAAGGTTGCTAAACATTAAAGGCCCCATGTTATGCTATATTCTCATCTTTCTTATAATGTCTTTTCCTCACCAAAAACATACCTGGAGTGTGTTTTGTTTCATTCACAGATTTTTTACTCACAAATCCTGCATATTTAAACTGAGTTCTTCTCTCAGACAGAAAACACTCTATTCCACCTTACTCAATATACCTTCACTAGAATCATTTGGATAATTTCAGCCCTGGAATTGTCGTCTCTACTGAACTAAAGGTGAACGATATCTGTTAACTTGAAACCTACCATACTTGACCTCACAAAGTGGAACAGAGCGTTTTGAGCTTTGGAGATGCAGACAGCCAAATAATAAAGGGTTCCTCAAACATGTGTGAATGAAACAAAACACAACTTCAGGTAGGTTTCTGATGAGGTAGCATAACATTATTAAAGCCATGACTCAGTTTTAATCCACAAAGGGATCTACAACAGAAGTAATCTCTACAGCAAAGTAACTTTATTTAACCCCTATGGTAAAGTATTTTATGTACAGTGCATGACTACTGTAATCCATTACCAAGTAGCTTGATATAAAAGTAATCCTCAGACAGAGCTTCATCATAATTATAGTGCAATTCTAAACCATCCTCACAGTAAATAACACATTTCCTAGGAGGTTGCATGGCAAGCACTCTTACCTCATGGCAAAAGGATCTCAAGTTTGACTCAAGAGCAGTCCCAGGTGGTGTGGGGCCTTTTGGGGTGGAGTTGGCATATTCCCTGTGCCTGGGTTAATATATCAATTTTATTAAGCTTGGAGAGTAAGGATTATGCCCCCAAAATGGCACCAAAGAGAGTTAAGTGTTGCACTGTACCCTTTCCCTACCACGGTCATCACATCGATTTGGTACAATGGATAGCAGTACCTTCAAGCCTAATTTGGAAAGTGGTTTCTAAAAAGTCTCTATATAGAAAAGAAAAGAAAAATCTAATGGAACACGATGTGAAATAGATCGGCCTACTCACTGAGATTGAAGCTTTTCCTGTAGCACAGCACACCCTGGCGGCCAATTTCGTAATGACATAAAACTGACTGCAACGTTTCTGTCCATTGAAGACGAAAGGCAGTGTCTTTTTTATTCAAATGATTAACCGGATACAGTTTTTATAGAGCAGTAAGTGAGGTCATTTTTGCCACTGAAAAAACTTTCATGCTGGATATACATTATGTGCTTATACTGGCATGCAAATAGAGGAAAGTGGCTCCTTAACCTACAAGTTCAGTTATTGTATACAGGCTCATCCTGTTAACGATTTTAGCCCCTAATCAGTGACATTTCAAAACATTGTTTATGCTAACTTTATAAGATAACAGCAAGTGTATTGACAAAAAAGAAATATAATTACAGTCTTAGAACACAATTGCTTTGTAGCTCAAGCGGCTTTTTGTTTTTTTAAAAACACAATAATTCAAAATGGAGATTTGTATGACAAAGTACAGTACAGTATCTTTTATGGAAAATCAGTGCTAAATATTCTGCCCACAAAAAGCCCTACTTAGCAAGTGCTTTCAGAAGAAATATTTGGTTAAAAGAAAAAAAATACAATTACATCCCTCCTTGAGTGAACTTGACAATCCTACAGAATGTATACTTGCACCAGACAGAAAAAGACACATCTTATGCATAGAACTAGTCTTAAAAAGTCAAGCAACCTTTTCATCAGTAGGAGTAACATGCATGTATGTGGTGAGATACAAAATAAAAGTCCCTTCTCTTCTACATTCAACACATGATGTGCTGATGTATCTGACATGGAAGCATTTGTTAATTATGTTGTTTTATGTACAGGTAGTAAAGAAAAGAAAAACGAAAAAAAAAGATGAAACTCTGGTCTGATGTGGGGATCAACACAAACACTAATAATAAATTAAAAAAAATAATTACAGTATTCTCAGAGTGGCTCACACCTACAACCAAAGGTGACGACAGTTCACAACACTTCGCTGATATGTCATGCATAGATCTGTACAAAGTCTGCAGCTGCACTATGCTTCCCTCAAACATGCTTAGCCTGCTCTATGCCTAAAATCATTAAAGGTTTGTCTTGGTTACACTTTACAAAAGTATTCACAAATAAAGTTTTTGGTGTTCTAAAAATGTGCGCTTGACTTGGTACCTTATTAAAAATAGCTCAACTAAACTAAGAACAATTTCAAAAAGTGGTTAAATGTGAAACAGACTTTCCTGTTCCCTGTTATCACACAGCCTGGATGTATTTGGAAACTTAACAAATAACACAAACAATTGGCTACAAGTTATATTTGCACTGACACATTCTATTACATAACATTGTATATATACTGTAAAAGATAAATATAAATGCAGGTCTTTAAAATGTTGTTAAGAGAATGGTGACAATGTCGTTTTAAGATAAAGCATTCTATTATTTTTAGAATTGAGTGGACAAAGCAAACTGGATAGAAATGTGATGCCGTTAGATGGTTGCAAGTAGCTTATATTGTGCATTTTGGGAAAGTAAACACATGCAAGTAAACATTTTGTTACTTCCCTGCATTTTTGGGGAAAAACTGTACAAAACATCATCAGAAGTCTGGTCAGGCAGTGCCACTCTGAATGACAGTTAACAACACAATCGTTTTAAGAGCCAAGAGCAGTCAGTGTTAGTGATGCACTCTCACCCATCACTACCTGCTCCTACCGGGCCCCGGTTCCCTGAAAGTGTGTCAAGTAAAGACGAGGAGCAACACAAGGAGCTAGACTACAAGATGAAAACTGTACAGTAGAAGCCTGAGACGAAGCATGCTAGTACTAGAAGTGCATGCAGGGTACGGCAAGGAGAGTGGATCCACAGAAGGGGCTTAAGAAAGTCCAAGAGCCCTCCTTAAGTGATGTTTCATAGTCTGTCAAGCACGATCCAGAAGTTTATAGAAACACAGCTCTAAGAAGGTCGTCAAAGTGCTTTCACTGTTAAACTTGGGCCTTGGCCCTGTCCACCTCCTGTGTAGGGTGGTCCACCAGTGTCAAAGTGAACGTAAAGGGGTGTTGTTCTGTGTAGTTACAGGCTGATAGCAGTGCTCATCAGGAAAGAACCTCATCCTCTCCCACGTAGGGCAGCTCCAAACTCTTCATGCCATCGCTGCTTTCTTGTTTCCTAAGTAACAAAAGAGCAATACAAAGATATCAGCACTGTCACTGAGTGGTAAGATTCACTTAAGACTATTCATTAAGCCTTATATAAAGCAAAGCTGCAAGAACCCCAGCATGCTCTCAGCACCAGGACTATAAAGAAGTTGATTGCAAGATGCAGATGTTATTAAATATGTGCCAGTCATGCCAGGAGGTCTTTTGGTCAATAGTAGCAAAGCAAAAATAAGCTTGCTTTGGCAGAGTTTTTTTTAAACACTACAAATGCATGAACTATCAACAGACCAAGCACTACATCAGCAACAGGGTTGGAAGGGAAGGTAGAAAATACAGTAGTTCACTTAGATACAGACTACAGCTTAGCATTGAAGATATGAGGCTAATTATAAATCTGTTGATAGTCATTTGCATTATTTGCCTATGTTAAGTCTGTTTACCTTCTTCTGTTACAATGAATATAGCAGTATTTCACTTTGCAAGTTTTGCCTTTACTGGAAGGCAGGAGGAGAAAGGGAAACTGTAAAAACCTGGCACTGAGATTGTGTATTTATATATTCATATGTTTATACACATTTACAAATACATAATAGATGAAGTTTACAACAGATTTGAATATTTAGAAGACAGTACTACAGTACTACTAAAAGAGTACTTAAAAACTTACATTAGAGTCTGTCCCGGAGCACACAAACTACTGCGCTCTTCTTTACGACTCCAATCAAAGGGGTTCCCAAAGGAGCGCTTTCTCAGCATAGTTCTCACAAGAATCTACAAAACACAAAAGCACTGTGTAGCATTTAGAACTCATCATCACAATCCAAAAAGGTTTCAAAACTCACCACGGTAGCCAGGCTGGGAATATGCTTCACTGAATTCTCCACTTCCTCTTCAGTCACTTCAATCAGCATACAGCAGTTATCATCTTCAGGAGGTAGAGGCTCTGCCCCATGTCTGGTCACCCAAGGGTGCACCTGAAACAACAGCGTGGAAGAGGATTTTATTATGTGCATCATAAAATAATAAGCTAGTAGTTTTTGGAATTTGTAACGTCAGTAGATTCATTCATTAACAACTAAAAACACCCACCTTAATTTGTGGAATTGTTATCCTTGTCTCTGGATTCTTGTCTAACATTTTGAGAAGCAGATCTTTTAGGTCATCAGATATCTCAGCACTGGGAGGAAAGACAGACATATTACTGGATTAAATGTATTCTTAGAATGACATACTGAAAGCAATAAAAACTAGTGCATACTTTTCAGGTAGTTCCACTGGTTGTGTTTTTATTTTTTGATGAAGACTGAGAATACGCTCATCCATAAACGGACACTGTTGGTAATTGTTTTTTTGTTGTTAATTTTTTATTTTTTTTTGTGTAGAACGGGATATTAAAATGTAACCAGACATGCCATAACTTACCACTCCAAAGACAAAGCAGTAAAGCGTGATTCCCATCGCCCACACGTCCAATGCCTAGGGCACAATAGATGATATTATATGCAGGAAAATATCTGTTCAGTTTCCAAGACAAAACAACACCAGCAGATGGCGCTGTTTCATTGGCTTTACCTTTCCTGAGAAATTCTTTCTGGTCTCTGAGAGAGCTTCAGGAGCAAGGAAAGCCGGCGTTCCCACTGTACTGGTCAGGAGCGCATCGGTGCCCTCGAACTGGTTACTGACGCCAAAGTCTGCTATTTTAATGTGTCCATCTTCTCCAACTAACAGGTTTGAGGGTTTGACGTCTCGGTGGATAATCCTCTGGTAATGCACTAGATACAGAACAGAATGTCTGTTGTTTGGCAGGTAAGATAACAAACGTTGTATAGCTAGTATTAGGCAAATTAAAAGGCCAAGTAGTTTTAAGTATTCTAGTACTGGGCAAAGTTAAAACGGGGATGTGCTTATTGTTTCTTTAAGGCCAATTGAACAGCATTGTCTCTTTAGATTTGCAAATATTATAGAGTTGATTTGAAAATAGCACATCTGCCTGGGCTTTTTCTGGCTCCCTGGTGGCATACCCTCCCTTTCTCACTCCTGACTAGTCTCCTAGACGACAGTTTGTGCAAAAAGCTCTCCTTGTGCTGAAATGCATTAACAGCCACCGACGTAATGTGAAATGAGCCTTGTGGGTGGCAAGAGTCAGGCACAGGAGAAGCAATGACTTATGTAAATGGAACACTAGAGCTGTAATGCACATGCAAACACTTATAGTGTTTGCATGTGCATTACAGCATACATAATTATTTGCATACATAATTATTTCAACTGACAAAACATATTCCTGAAAATATGATTAAATTACATTTAATCCTACTGTTCTAATAACGTTTTTATATCTACAATAGTTATATGTTTAGAATAGTTCCACTATATTATTCTGCTGTTTTCTCTTTACAACTGGATTAGGCACGAGGCCAAGTACAATATACCCGCCCTGACTGGAACCAAAAACATTTAAAGAAATATTGAGCAAAACTTTCATTTTTCATAATAATGGGAGAAACTGTATACCCAAACATCCCCTCTCTCCACCCGACACAAGAACATTTTCACATTGTGTTTTAATTTTACAGAACAGATCATGAAGCCATTATGGCCATTTAAATTCATCTTGAGCAGTAGACGGCTGCCTCTAATGAGTTCTTTCTTGGCTCTGGCCTGCATTCAGAGGATGTACGAGGACAAAAATAACTTGGGCGACTCACAGTACTCGATTCCCCTGAGCAGATCCTGGAAGTAAAAGCGCGCCTGGTCTTCACTCAGAGGTTTATCTGTTGGCACCTCCATCACAGCCCTGTGTCAAAATGAGATGGCAGAAAACACCCAATTAGCAATCGCAACTAATGAGATTGAGTAGATTCCAGAATCTTAAACATGTTATTAAGAACAAACTCACCCCTTCTTAACTAGCTCAAACACTGACGAACATGGGCAGAAGAGAAAACAAAGTTAGATTTTAAATTTTCATAGCAACATTTACATCATATGACCATCTCTTAAGTGTAAATGTATCTATAGTATTTGTGTTATAACATATAACTGTCCATAATATACCCATGTACAGATGGTCCTCACTGGGGTCATCCAAAACCTGGTACCAAACAATGAAAATGGAAAATGAGTGCAAATACTGGATACTAAATGTAATTTCCTTAAACGTTTGTTTGGCCACATACTTCCACAAGTTTGACAACATTGGGATGGTCTAGCTTTTTTAAGATGGCAATCTCTTGATAGACTCTCTCCAAAGGTCCTTTGGGTTGGGGTGTGCCCTCAGGTGCCCCTTTGGCTCCACGAGGGGGTGGTCTTCCTGATAGCAGACAGAGTAAATGCAACACAACAGGAGATTTCATATGGAAAGATATTTAGGGTAGACATCTTTGCTAGCCATGTGTGTGATTACTTACGTGGGAAACCTGCCTGTCTCATCAGCCTCCTCTTGGACAGCACCTTCATCGCCTACAGCCGTCAGAGGAATTTTGAGAAGAGAACAATTACACCAAGCGGGCAAGAGATCCAGGGAGAATCAATGACAAAAAACATGGACCAAAAAAGAGAAGCCCAATTCAGCCAAGCGAGGCGGTGTCTCTCTTCACAGTGCACCCACTCACACTACATTTTCCACTGAAAATAAAATCCCTCAGTGATGCTGCTGTGTGCATAATGTTCAATGTCAAACACAAAACTTGGTTGTCTACACAAAACACAAGACTTACAGGAAGGAGTTACATAATGTACAACGTAAATAAAACAATGTCGAGCATGCTCTAAATACAAACATGGTGGGGGAAATAATATTTTTAGCGATATGCAAAATTAAAATGTGAATATATAGTTTATAGTCTATCCTTTAAAAAGACTGCAAAAAGAACAGATTAAAAAAAACATAGACTGGTATATGCGTATCTTGGATATAAAGTGACATTTTTGCATTGTTTTCACCATCAATTCACATTTGAAATATTTGAACCTCAACCAAGGCTAATCATAACAATGAAAATAAAATAAACTAATCCTATCTGGTAAAAGCAGATACCTGACAAGACCAAAGAATCAACCAGTTTAGGAACTGATAATACTGGATCATTGCGTGTCTACTCCTATCTAACCACACTTACGTAAATTGCATAATCATCACATAATTAAATACTGTTGCAAGGATAGCGCTTATTTTAGGTATGAACATTAACGCTAAAAGAATGCATTGCTCAGTGGATATTTACCAAATTAGGAGCGGACCAGGTTAAAAGACCTCAGTTATTATGACGTAAGCACCAAATGTGACATGTAGGATCTGTCATTTGGGAGCAGTATAAAATAATCGCCTCTCAGTGTCATGCAGTTCAATGGGAAAATACTGCCATAGCTGTAGGCAGAATACAGAGGAGCTTGATGCTTGTAATCACTCAAAAATTAAGACTTTGGACATTTCAAATAAAATCACACTCCTAATGGGACGGTTGTCATAGCCCTCTGTGTGTATGTATATTAGGGCATGTGACAAGTGCTAAAATAACGAAGCGAGAGAAATAGTGCCATCACATCTGTTAGCACATAGGTGTCTGTATCCAATGGACTTACATAGTACGTGTTATCATCTTCATTGTACGCCAGTTTGACAACACCATAGGAGCCCTGCAAATAAGACAAAAGTGAGATTTAACAGCTGTTAATTTCACATGTGAAAATGTGAAAATATGATCACACCCTATCTGAAGAAAAATGTTTTCACTAAATACGAATGCGCAAAAAAAACATGCGTATGCGTGAGGGGGGTGAGTGGGCCGACGGTGTGCGCTCAAAGATTACCGGCTGCTTCAAAGTGAGAAGACAGACATTCAAATCAACACTCCCTCGGCTTCATTTGGACTCCAGGCTAATTAGGGAAACTGGATTTGGCTTATGTTATCAAGCTCATCGACCCACACACGGCAAATTCTGTACAAAAAAATGAGCCCCAATTAGAAGCCCGTGAGCGCAAATTCATGCACAAAATTAACAGAGAGATAAAAAGAGAGAGAGATAAAGAGAGTGAGAGAATGATGAATTCCTGCTGGGGAAGCAGATTGAAGAAACAGCAATGAGCCTAGAATTCTCCAGAAAGCTACAAGATTATATTATTATTAGATTGAATTATTCTGATACTGAAATGAATTGTAATGTTGTTACATGTTATGTATGTGTAAGGATTTAACTTCCTGTGTACCAAAGACAATGCTCCTTTAGGCAGTAGCAGCACAAGCCTGTGAATCTGATTAAGGGACCAGGTTGGGTTCACAGAGCAGGCTACCTAGAAACTGACCAAGTTCAGAGTTCTGGGTTAAAAAGGTTTGTGAGTTTGACATGAAAACAAGTAATTGATTCAGGGGTGAATATTTGCCATTGCAATTAATAACTTTTTGCTCTATCTGATTCAACATGCTAATAAGGTTTTTGCTATTTTTGAACCATCTGAGATAAGTATTTTTTCTGTAGGTGAGTGATATTCTCTAAATTGTCTTAAATGCAGACCAATGTTAGTTGCTGAGTGTACACTTTGGCAAGGCACTACACTCTAACTATTTTAATCACAGTACAAGCCAAAAACACTGAAATGCATCTTCAATTGTCCCACAGCGAAAAACGTGCCCAGAAATACCCTCTTTCACATCCTCTCATCTTCTGTAAGCCTCAGAACCCTCTGAGAGCACTATTTATACCAGCCTTTCATCCATCTCCCAACTCTCCCATGGCCTCCTGGTTTACTCAGAGTTTAGGAAATGAGGACAGGCAGGAGAGAGGATATCAGAGACAGTGCACAGGGCCTTGATTATGTGTGCCACTTGACAGACATGCAGTAGGCGGAAGGCAGAAGTGAACGTAGGATTTGTTGAAAGAGTAATCAGTGTTGGTCGTACCTTTCCAATCTCATCTTTTAGCTTGTACTGGTTGAGCTGAACACAGTCCTTGAGGAGAAAGAAAAAGAGTTTCAATATAGACTTCTCCATTTCATTCAAACATTAGTGCTTTTCCCTTAAGCTCAGAAGTGCCCCCTACTTTTATGAAGCTTTGTACAATGTATCCAATATCGTCCAACTCAAAATACGTTGTCAGAAGGGTAATTATTTATCTCTCTCTATATATAATGCTCCACATTTATGTAATGTAATCAGATAAAAGGCATACTTTATTACTTTATTCTAGCAAATGTAAAATATGATTTATAAGAAGAAGAAGAAGAAGCACTCTTATTTGATTCATTCTACTGCATCTAAAGGTTTAGGGAGAGGATCTACATGCACTTTCTATTCTAAATAGATATGATATACTCTATGTACTGAGGCTTACCTTCATGTCCAAACATGTGGTCTTAACCAGTTTGCTGCTTTTTAAGACAAATGCATAAATCCTAAGTACATTATAGAACATGTTTAAATTGGAATATCTCTATTTTTGTGTATATTTTGTATTATCGCAATGATATTATCATTTTCTGAATTGTCTATAACAGCTGAACTAAAAATGGAAAGTACTGGTGACATGGTTCCAGTCTGCCCTTACCTGTAAGTCTGTGATGGAAACACTGTGCGACTCCACTGTGGGCCTACGGGGGAGCCGTGGAGAGGAGTGTGGGGAAGTTATTGGCGAGTAGGGCAGAGAGGGGTAAATATAGCGACCGTTTAGTCCAGGCGAGCTGCAAGGTGACGATGCCGTTTGAGAGCGCTCCTGCAGGGAAAACTTCCTGTCCGACAGGCTCAGTCTCCCCCTCTGCTCCTGGCTCTCTGGAAGCAAAGCCTCAGGTCGGCCAACTGTGTGGGACAGCAGGTCACAGGAGGAGGCCCGTGGAGGTGCTCCGGGCTCAGGGGGCTCCGAGCTGTCCATTTCCTCTACCTGCAGAGATTTCATTTGAACAATATTGCAATGATTTATTTATTTTTATGTGATTACAAGGCCTAAACTGAAACAAGAATTGATCTGTTTAAACCAGAACAAGGCTGGACATAATTGAAAAATCAAGAAGATTGTGTGACAAAATAAACACGAGCCTTAAGCCTATAAAGTCGGCAATGTGTTACCTCTTGGTCTCCGGCTGCACCAGGGACCCGGCTGGGCTCATACTCCGTGACCACAATGAGGGACTCCATGGGGTCCGGAGGTGGTGTGAGGGAGTGGGCTTCAACTGCAGGAGCAGGGCAGCTGCACAGTAGGTCAGGCAGAGGCTGGGAGGGCTGAGGGGCCTGGGGGGGCACCGCATGGCTGCCACATGAGGAGACGGGTTCAGTCGAGGGCCAGGCGCTTACATGACAAGGAAACATAGTGTCTTTCCATCCGCGGCTCCATCAAAAGGGAACAGGCAGGGTGGACATGACTGAAAGACAAGTTCAATTGTTTTTAAGAGTTAAAGGTGGTCACTAGGGTGGACCATTAGAATGCTAAAAATTAGCCTGATGTAAGGGAGAAAATGGCTTTTGGTACAACCTATTATGAAAATCTGCTCCGTCTTGTCTGTAAGTTATAAACGCAAAAAGAGATTCTTTAATCGTTTGACTTGTCAATTAATCAAAAAACTTGCTAGTTGTAGCCCTGGAAACAACAGAATTGCGTGATTATTTTATATTCGGAGTATGACTATGACTAATACATTGTAGAAAGATCTTTTACATATACATATATGGGATGATTTGATGAGAGTCGTTGACATTAAAATACATACCAATATTTGTGTTTATTCCTCAGGGAAGCACAGAGAGAGCTCAGATTTTCACCAAGCTGTGAGTACTGACAGAATGCAGCTGAATAAGATTGTGTTGACAGTCTTGGCAGCAGAAATACAAGCAGCTCTTTCCATATGAAATATCCACTAAGCCTGGACTTTTCCCACACATTCTGTCGAGTGCCAATTAATGCAAGCTACTAACTAGCATGTTAAAGTACTGCTAACTCCATGTCTAAGGCCACAGATTTGAAAAACACTGTCAGCTATTAATACTGCAAAAGCTTGACATTTTTTTAACATAATTTCAAAAGGACAATCTACACCTTATCATCAGCTCTTTATGTGTAAGAGGGAATGAAGAGCACTATAGACAACAAAGAGGTGCAGGATTTCCATCATGATTTGGATAAGAACAGGGCTCTGAGTGGGAGCTAAGTAAAACGCATACAAAAGCAAAAACAAAAGAAGACATAAAACCTGGTTCAGAGCGAGGGCCTGTGTAGGAAGAGGCACCCACACCAGGTGGCCACGGGCGCTTTGTGAATCCAAACTAGGAAATAAACAACATATTGTTTTATTGTGCTATAGTCTTTACACTATTATCTGAGTAGACAGAGGGAGACAAAATATATTTCCAAAATATATTTCATGAGGCATTATCATGATTTCAATTTTTGCCATATTTTATGAACTTGGTATTTTTATATTGCGTCAAAGAAATAATTTGAGTCGAGACATTTCAGAAGCAGCCTTCTGAAAATTTACTTGGTTAAACCTGCCTGTCTGTCTTAATATTGTCACAATACTACAGTGGAACAAAAAAGTATTTGTTCAGCCACCAATTGTGCAAGTTGTCCACCTTAAAAAGATGAGAGAGGCTTGTAAATTTCATCATAGGTTCACTTCAACATTTGAGACAGAATGAGAAATAAAATCAGAAAATCACTATCTGATTTTTAAAGAATTTATTTGCAAATTATGGTGGAAAATAAGTATTTGGTCAATAAGTTCATCTCAACACTTTGTTATATACCCTTTGTTGGCAATGACAGAGGTCAAATGTTTCCTGTAAGTCTCCACAAGGTTCTCACACACTGTTGCTGGTAGTTTGGCCCATAGATTTTCTATGGGGTTGAGATATGGATACTGGCTAGGCCACTCCAGGACCTTGAAATGCTCCTTACAAAGCCACTCCTTTGTCGCCCGGGCGGTGTGTTTGGGATCATTGTCATGCTGAAAGACCCAGCCATGTTTCATCTTCAATGCCCTTGCTGATGGAAGGAGGTTTTCACTCAAAATCTCACAATGTATGGCGCCATTCATTTTTTCCTTTACACAAATCAGTCGTCCTGGTCCCTTTGCAGAAAAACATCCCCAAATCATGATGTTTCCACCCCCATGCTTCACAATAGGTATGATGTTCTTTGGATGCAACTCAGCATTCTTTCTCCTCCAAACACTACAAGTTGAGGTTTTACCAAAAAGTTCTATTTTTGTTTCATCTAACCACATACCATTCTCCCAATCCTCTTCTGGATCATCCAAATACTCTCTAGCAAACTTCAGACGGGCCTGGACATGTACTGGCTTAAGCAGGGGGACACATCTGGCACTGCAGTATTTGAGTCCCTGGTGGCGTAGTGTGTTATTGGTGGTAGCCTTTGTTACTTTGGTCCCAGCTCTTTGCAGGTCATACACTAGGTCCCCCCATGTGGTTCTAGGATTTTTGCTCACCGTTCTTGTGATCATTTTGACCCCACAGGGTGAGATCTTGCGTGGAGCCCTATATCGAGGGAGGTTATCAGTGGTCTTGTATGTCTTCCATTTTCTAATAATTGCTCCCACAGTTGATTTATTCACATCAAGCTGCTTACCTATTGCAGATTGAGTCTTCGGGGCCTGGTGCCGGTCTATAATTTTGTTTCTGGTGTCCTTTGACAGCTCTTTGGTCTTGGCCATAGTGGAGTTTGGAGTTTGAATGTTTGAGGCTGTGGACAGGTGGCTCTTATACTGATAACGAGCTCAAACGGGTACTACTAATACAGGTAACAAGTGGAGGACAGAGGAGCTTCTTAAAAAAGAAGTAACAGGTCTGAGAGCCAGAAATCTTGCTTGTTTGTAGGTGACCAAATACTTATTTTACCGAGGAATTTACCCATCATTTCATTAAATATCTTACAATGTGATTTCCTGGATTCTTTCCCCCCATTCTGCCTCTCATAGCTGAAGTGAACCTATGATGAAAATTACAGACCTCTCTCATCTTTTTAAGTGGGAGAACTTGCACAATTGGTGGCTGACTAAATACTTTTTTCCCCACTGTAAATTATTAAACTTTTGATATTACTTAGTATTCTGTTAGAATACTGAAGTGTTTTAGACAGTAGAAAGTCTTTTCTCAACACAATTTATAGTTACATTATGGTAGTTTCTTCAAAATTACCATGTGGTCTTGCTAGTTCTGATACAGATTAAGACCAAAAAACTATTCAGCAAAGGTCAAAAGTTGTCCTATTTATGTGATATTTTTCAGTATCAGTATCAGTTTGAGAGTATATTTATTTTGGACAGCCAGTCTCTCTCATTCAGGGCTTGAAGGGGGATGAGCATAATGTGTGGGAGAACCAGTGTTAGATTTGACTGACTGCACATCTGATCAAATCTTATGCAGAAAGCCACTCCCTTCCCCATCTGGGTGTCCTGTCAGGCCTCTCCTTTTGTCAGTTCTTAAGGGTCATGTTGGTGCAGCTCAAAGGTGGTAGACTGTGCCAAAGTCTTCTCAGGCTTCAAAGGGCAGCTTTCAAAAGATACTTGACTTTTAACACTGCGTCTCTCAGCCCACCAAATTCGCAACAATAATGTACCCTGCTATGTCCATTCAGGTTTAATAGCACATAGGAAAAATAGAAACATGGCCCAAAATCTAAGTTTTTATAGCCTTTTATATCAACAGAGGATGACTGGCTCAGCCTACTTTGATTTTGATGATGATGATGATAAAATTAACCACATTTTTATACTACTTATTCCAAAATAGATACACACATACACATATACTTTTGAATCACAAATGAACAGGTCCGGTCCAACAAAAAGGAAATTTTTTCCTAGAATTTTAAACTCAACTGCAAATTATTCTTTTATTATTACAAGACAGTGTAGAATCAAATTTTCTATAAAATGTAAAGTCATCACAATTACCAAATTGCAAATATTACAGTTATTAGTATAGTAATATAATGTCCTTTGCAAACAACAACTGTCTTTATGCCATGGACACTGTGAAAACCTACTAACTCACCCGGTTGTAATAGTGTGGATCTAACATGCATGTTATTAGTTTAGCTGTTCCATTCAGTGCACCCTCAAATGGCCATGCGCTTGCTGATGTTTATGTGCACCATTTCCTAAATCTTTCTTTGTGGAGTTTCAATTCTCCTGTAAATGTCTTTGAGCACTGACATGTTGTCCTTGCATTGAAGGATGGGTCAGATTATGCTGTCAAACAGTATCTTCCTTTGGGACAATAAAGTAATCTCTCCTATGATGGTTACTCTACTGCAATCTGAATGTATCCCTTTCCATCATTTCCATAAAATTGTATTTTTTGATGTT